>NC_034410.1:41864506-42164506 GCF_002078875.1 Numida meleagris
TCAGAAGATCCATCTGTTGAGGCGTTGCTGCAAGGAAAAGAGCAAGAACCGTGTGTATGTGGCACTGAGGTACATAGTGGGCAATACTGGTGGTAGGTGGATGGTTGGACTAGATGATCTTAGACGTCTTTTCCAGCCTTATTGATTCTGTGATTCTGTGATCTGTCTGTAATTCCAGCACTGCAAAGGAGTCTCATCCAAGTGATAGAGTTGGGGCTGAGGTGCAAAGGGCTATTGCTATTTAGTGGTAGTGTTTTTCTGCATTATTGTAACCATTTATCCCTATTCTTTATGCCTTTGTTACATCCTTCTCACAGCTATGAGTTACTGTCACTGAAGACTGGAAGCAATTTACTGCCACTTACACACAAGTAGCTAATTATAGCCAAGGAGCAGGCAGAAGGAGCCAGGTACATTATGCATCTGTTTTTATTAATGAGCAAGCAGCTAGGCTGAGGGTTTCCAATTATGCTCTGTGTGTCGGCAGCAGATTTGCTAATATCCTGGTTTCTGTTTCAGGAACTGGTACAGCAGTCCTGAAGAGTAGATGTGTGCTCCCAGGGGGAATGGGGCTATAACTGGTGAGTGACAGAGCCCTGAGAGATGTACACCATGCTCTCAAACACCGTGTGCCATTGCCCCAGGACTTGGCCTTTAAACACCCATTAAAACCCACTAGCTTTGATACCTGTTGTGGGAGCAGGACAGAAACTCATTTTATGGTGACGTGAGCTTTAGGCATTTCTTCTCTAAAAGATCTCTCTTGCTTGGAGTTGTGACTTTCTGCTTTTCCTTCCTCCTCCTTGTTCCCTGCATAAGCACTGCCATTGTTTCTGGCTGTCCAGAACTTGGTGACTCCTCAGTCACCGCTGCTGGTTGTGCCACTGCTCTGGTTGTGGTGAGTGGGTGGGAGGGGACCATTCATTTAATCCCAAAAAAGATGTGCAGTCCCATGGACTCACTGGATGGCCATGTTTCTGAGAGCTGTGGCTAATGTATGGGGAAACTGCTTCTGGGAATTCAGTGTGTGAAGAGACACGTAGAGGCTTCAGACGAGCAAGGGACAAAGAGGAGAAGAGGCAGCACACCTTGTGCAGACCTCAAACCCAGTATAAGGATGAATTCATCCCTTCAGCGGGAAGGAAGCCTAGGAAGAGAAAAGAAGGGAGTCCCTAGGATCTGTTGGTGTTTGTGTTTTTTTAAGGTCTCTCAGACAAAACAGCAATTAAGTCTTTTGAGCACTAACAGCACCGTAAACGTGCCAGCCTTTGCAGATTCAGATAGGACAGGCAGGGCTGGGCTGAGGCTTCCTACAGCTGGCATTGCTGGGGCGCATCCCATCAGTCCTCTGACCCTAGCCAGAACAAGGCACTGAGGAACACTGGTTAGGAGGCAATGCTCCTCCTCCTACCTAGCAAATCGAATGTGAAGAAGAGCTCTCACAACGTGAGGCCTTCTGCAATATTGGAGTACTGCTAAATGTGTCTGAGTTTACATGTGGGTCTGATGAGTTTAATATCAGCCATCAAACATAACAGAGCAGGTTGAATTCCCTTCCTGGGATAATAAGATATATTGAACTAGGAATGATTCTTTTCATGTTAATAAACTGACTGAGTGCTTTTCACTGCATTGTCACCATGAGGAATTTGAACTCAATTCAGAACAAAGCCCTTGATCTGCCAGCAGGCTGAGTGGAGGTTGTTTGAATTATGCCACTGTTTTAAGATTTATTAACGTGATTGTGAAGCTCCCATCTTTCAGCAAATGGTCACTGATGAAATATGAACTCCTTCATTAAGGGAAATTAAGGAAAAAGTGTAATGGATAACAGTGTGCTCTGAGATGTTATTCTTGTTGTATAAGCTTTGTGTTATGGTTTTACCCAGTGTGGTCAGGCAGTCTGGATCACCAACAGTGTGCCTGCTTGGCAGCAGGGGCAGCTCTGGAAGATGCAGAGGTGAAAAAACAAGCTGTAATGGGCAGCTGGGGCAAATGAATGAGAAGAGAAGTGGCAAGAGAGCAAACCGGTGGGACACATCAGCACAGGTAAGCCCATGTGCATTACACAGCTCCAGAGAAGCACCAACTTGTTGTCACATGAGAGCATTTTGCACACAGGTTTGAAGATGGGATGGGAGTCAGAGATGTTTGCAATAGAGAAACTCAAAGGTACTGTCTGGAGAATCAGACAAATTGACACGGTCCCATTAATGGAGAGAACAGGCAATAAAATGAGGTGATAATGAAAGAACTGAGCTAAATCCAGGAGACTGATGAAGTTTGAGTCTAATATGCTTTGTGGGTTTGATATGTCAAGAGGTGTGTTGACTAAGTTCTTCAATCAGTGAATGTGTGGGTGTGCATGATAGCTAATCACAAGCATGGATTGATCAGAAAGACTTGCTCCAAGTGTGCTTTTACCTTTAGACTTGTGGGTAGCCCTGTGCATTGCCCACTTTGCTCATTTTCTCTGAAAGAAATTTTGTCCACCGCTCAGAATTACATGTAAAGACACTGTACGTTAGTTGAATCAGGCTGCTGGACACTAGGCACTGCCACTTAATCACTGAAATGGTATGGCTCGGTGGCAGCTGCTTGGACAGAGCTCTCTCCAATGCCATTTCACAGTCTATGGGTTTGGTGTGTGACTGCCAAGTGCAGCAGGTCTCCAAATGGGGAGCAAAGGGAGGTTTCTTCTAAATCTGGACTGGCAGGAGAAAGATGCAAGTTGACAGGCTGCTGGGGAAATTAGTTTTTGGGGTGGCCAGAGAGATGGTGGGAAGAGACCAGACTGGCAAAGGAAGCCATACAAGGGCAGGAAGGAGTGGCTGGGGACAAGCAGATGTCTCTAAGCTAGAAATTGGTTTGCAGTCCTTCTCCCACTCCTTTCACCACCTAACTCAAAACCTCAACACTAATTTCTGCTCCTGCTGAGATGACCCTGCTTTATTGATTTCCCGAGACCCTATAGAAATCACAGCGGATAGCAATGAGCCACACAAAGAAATGAGCAGTTTGCAGTATCACTGAAACGCCCACTAAGTGGCTTACAGTCTTCCTCACTCAGCTCAGAAACTACCTGTCAGTGGGGAATTATCATCCAACTGTTGGGTTTTTTGTTTGTTTGTTTGTTTTTTTCCAGAGGGGTTTGAAAGTATTGGTATGGGGCCAACAGCACTCCATGCTTCCATCAGTGGTCTGAAATTGAGTGTAATTTCTTTGCTGACAAAATGTGATGGCACAACAGTTTGTAATGGGGAAATGGCAGGGAAGGCAGGGCGGCAGGGCAGCCATGCAGAGTAATATGGTCGTGGTGGGAAGCAAAATGCACCCAAAAGAGGCCAGTTCCTGGGCTATGGTCAGCAGATGCAGAGCAGAGAATTACCACATTCCTGGGGAGCACCTTGGGCTTCCACAGAGCCAGCACCTGAGAGAGCATTTGTAAGACAAAATCTTTGCTGATGGACTCCCCTAAGGTATAGAGAAGAAGGACTGAGAATTATAAATAGGATGGTGGGAGATACTGACAGACTGCCTTTTGTGCATTGCTCGGCATTCTGTTGGTCTGAGCCTGAAAACGTCTCTGAAGACAATGGAGATGGACAGAAACATCCACAGCAGCATTTGAGCACTTCTGCTGAGACACATAGTCAGACACTTTATTTTAACAAAGATAGAAGATTAAAAGATGACTCACTGATCCCTCATGTTGGGGAAAATACCACATACATAAAGCTTTCTTGTACTTTGAGACAAAACACATCCCAGAGCCCGCAGCTGAGCAAGGAATCCACCCAAGTTCAGGTTGGAATGTTTTACAGTGATGACCAAGGGAAAGGCTGATTCTCAGCCTCAGGTGACCTGCACATCAATACCTGAAGACCCTGTGCAGGTCTGAACAGCGCAGCTACAAGTTTCAGGCCTCAGCTTGGTGTGGAGTTCTGTAGGTGGCAGTAGGTGAAACAAAAGGACTGGGATATTCAGGGAGCGATGGCCGTTCTGCCTTCCTGGGCAGCTCTGCAGGTATGCTTTATATGCATCAGTACAAGCAAGAAGCAGTTATTTTCATCAGCAGGATCTTTTCTGTGTTTGAAAGTGCTAGGGAGAATGTTAGCTGATTGGAGAGGTGTTCTGTTAAGGAGCATCACACTGGGAGTGTCAGCCATGGCTGGTTTTCTTTTCCAAGAAAAACGATGCAGAGAATTTCACACTTCTACTACAGCATCTTTTATTTAATCAGGAAAGAAATCTTCAGAGGTGTTGCTACATCTGATTGCAAAAGCCCGAATCAGTCTTCTCAAGTTTCAGCTGCATTTGCTTCTGAAAAGATCGTCACCTCTCATTGGAAGTGCAGCAGAACATGAAGGGCTGTAATTATTCAGTTAGGAATGACTCACTGTTGCTTCTGCCTTGTTAGTCTTCCCTCACTCAGCTGATGCCTCTCAGGAAAGGGCTTTTGTTGGAAGGAGGAGATGCCTAACAGGCTTGACATATTGCAGCACGATTGGCTTAATTCCCCAGAGACTAAGACTCAGAACAAGTTTTCAAAGTTGAAACAAAAGTGGTGCAAGGAATGCTTTTCTCTTTCACTTTGGCACACAGAGCACCTTACCACAGATGGATTTGCCTGGGAAGATTCAGCCATGAAAAGCATTTCAGAGCCCCTGATTGGACCCAGGTATGCTGTTCCCATTCCTTTCCTGCTATTGTTTTAATGATCTGCCTAAATTAATTTCCATTAATTGATTTGATTGAGCCTATTCAGATAAGGTGGTATTTCTTCTGATACGTTAGTTCCAGTGATTCAGACCAGCTGCTATCTATAACTGTCCCTGGCTTTGTGCTGTGGAGTCCCAAATGATTATTTTTAATAGACTGCCAGAATGTGCCCACTGCTCATGGGCAGGAAGAGAAATGGACTAAAAACGCAGTGTATGGCTATTCCTTGAGACAGAGGTTTGCCTGTATTCTGGAAGCTGAAGCTGTTGTTAATGCAGAGGTTGAGCATTTCCCACAGTCAGGGGGTAAGGAGCACCAGCTCAGAGGGGCAGGGTGTAAGGATGTGTGAGAGGCGAGCAGCACCTGCAAATTACACCTTAAGCACAACAAATATCAAACATTTGCCCAGAGAAGGGGTGGATGCCCCATCCCTGGAGGCGTTCAAGGCCAGGTTGGATCAGGCCGTGGGCAGCTTGATTCAGTGGGTAACAGCCCTGCCCATGGTGAGGAGTTGGAGCTCAGTGATCTTCAATGTCACTTCCAACTCAAGCCATTCTATGATTTGTTATCTGTACTCTATGTATGCATCAGGCTACAGATGGCAGCCCAGAGCCAGCTGTTTACCCACTGCTTGTCCTTCCCTGAACTGTGTCATTTCAGTTCCTTGTCAGCCTCACTTTCTCTGAAGAAAGGTGATGGTTGTCCTTCCCTGACTACCCAAACAAAGAGGCTCTATGTGGTATTAAACACATGATATCTGGGTTTGAGGCAGTATGTTTAAAACATCCCCTGAGAGAAGCAAAATTGTGCAAGGAAGTGAGTGCTTCATCCACCAGATTATCTACTCTACCCCCATTTCATACTCCAGAGCTGGGAAGTGTCAATCCCTCTTGTGTTCATTTTCATGGAAAGTATAAGCCACTGCTGGAATGAAATGTGGTTACAGCTCCAGGTCCACCCGTAGGAAAGGAGGGTCGAGAGCACTGCAGCATGGGCACTAAAGGATTTGTCGAGGTTTGATGTGGACAAGCCCAGAGGCAGCATGTTTGCCACAGGTATGCTGGAAAAATACTATATATTGCCAAATATCACTGCTGATGTGCTCTGTTGTCTAGAGATCTCACTGTACAATGTCTTCCAAAATCTATCTAGACTACCCAGAATA
The DNA here is from genome assembly GCF_002078875.1 of Numida meleagris. Classification (NCBI taxonomy): domain Eukaryota; kingdom Metazoa; phylum Chordata; class Aves; order Galliformes; family Numididae; genus Numida; species Numida meleagris. Next base: position 41,870,394 of record NC_034410.1, read on the forward strand.
TGCAAATCTATGACTGTTTTAGAATCCCCAGTCTTCTTTCAGTAGACTACCTTGAGATGACAGTGCGTACATCTGGTTATCAAGACTGATAAGCCATCTATCAAAGTGTTAGCAGGCCTGTAGGACCTGCAGCACAGGCTGGGCTGGCTATGTAGGGAACTTGCTCTGTGTCTGGTCTCCAGCATGAAGTTTTCTTTCTCTCACACTGTTCCAAGAAAGGACGTGTCAGCCTCTAGGGGTGACTTCTTCCAAAAGATTTAGTGCTCGATTCCCAATCTCAGAATTCACACTTGTGCCTCAGCTGCTGCTTAGGCCTGGAAGCCTTAGTTTCCAAGAGTAAGCCATCTGCCAGAACTCAACTGGCAGCAGCAAAGGCTGCATTCAGGCTTGGTAGTGTGAGCCAGAGAGAAGGAAAAGTTGTCCGAAATGTTGTTCTTGTTGAGTTAATTTGCAGAGAAATCATGGCATAAGAATTATTTTTGTTAAAAGGAACAAGAAATGGCTAACAGAATAGGTGAGTGGTTACAATCACAACTGATTTCTGGAGTGTATTTTATAACTAAACAGTTTTTACTCTATTTTCTTCTGGTGAGTCCAGATGATTGCTTCCCTTGCTTTCTTGCACTAACACAAATGAAGAAATTAATTCTGTTGATTTACCAGACCTGCACTGAGCTATGCAACTTGGTTGTGTCAGCTGCTTCTTGCCCCACTACCTCCTCTACACGGCCTGTCCATGGGCACCCTGATACCTGCAAAGTGAGTGTGTCTGAACCTATCTGGTGGCCCGTCTCATTGATTGCTCTCTACTCAAGCAGACGTCGGCAGGGCCCTTCTCCATGTTTCCGCCGCATGAGTTTTGGGGAAGGAGGACTGTCATCACAGCTGGTTTTGCCAGGATGGGACACCAGGCAAGGCTGGAGCTGGTGGGGAAAGATGAAGGTATCTGACTGAGCTGTGTCAGTGTGACGTGTCTGACCAGTGCAGGTAGCTAGGAGCACAAGAACCCTCTTTCTAATCCAGAGAGAAATGGATCTGTTAACTCTATTTGGTTTGTTGGAGCTATTTGCCACTTTTCAAAGAACTATTTGGCAAATTCTGTGTGTTCCTCAACTACTTTTTCCCCAGCTATTTCCCCATTAGCATCAGTCAGACAAATGAACTGACTACAAAACCAAACTGAAGCATTAAAGTGTCTAGTTTGGTTTCAGGGGAAAGAAATGGCTTGTCTCACTGTCCTCCTCACCACCATGTCAGCTTTGAGCACTCGATGAGCATCAGCCTTTGCTGAAGTTTTACTGTTCAATTTACTCTGCATCTGTCTTTCTTGGGCTGCTGCTACCCCAAAGCCCTCCTAGAAGGAAAGGTTGACCATTGGGTGCCTCATGTGAGGATTTGGATAGACCTTTGCAGGAGCAGCGTTCATCCTCTCTTATCTGCCAGGAACTCACCAGTGGATAGTATAAAACCTTATATCAGCCTCTTCTAGCACACTGCCAGTTAAACAACACCTGCTAGGGAAAAGAAAGAAAGACTTAAAAAAGAAAATAAGATAATGAAAACAAGGTGCCGTTTTGAACCACATCAACTTTGCTATAGTAAACAAGGATGGATGACTCAAGGATCATGCTGATAAAGACGTCCTAGTTAGTAACCAGTAGCTTGTCTATCTCCTTTCCAGAGATTTGATTCCTGAGACAGAAAGAAATAATAAACTGGATTCTTCTTGTGGATTGTAAGCTATGCCAAAGCCAATCAGTGCAAACCCACTGCCTTCACTGAGTTTTTGCTTCTTTCTGGCAGCTGAAGTTCTGGCTTTTACTGACTTTACAGACAAATCCAAGAACTTGCTTGATACATTTCATGAATCTGCAGCTACCTACACGAGTCTCAAAAGAAAATCAGAGATCTGCACCAGCACAAACAATCTTACAGATTTCAGGGCTAAGCCTGGAGCTAGCGCACACAGATTAACCTTTGTTTGTCCAGGACTTCAGGTCTCCCTGCATAATTTGAGCTGGGAAAACAATCCCATGAGTGTTTCAATGAAAATCCTTCCCCCCATCTCATGAGCTTGGAGAACGAAAACACCAGTGCAGCCATGCTAGGGGCCACAAGCTTTGTTTTTCTCTAGGCACGCTGTCTCTGCAAGAGGCCGGCTGCTCATACACCAGCAGCAGAATAGCTGAGCTCTCTGAAGTTTCTCAAGCAAAGCTTCCTTTCATGCACTTGCGGCTGATCTTCATCTCCCTGTTCTCAGGATCCAGCAGCACTGCAGCCCACAACAAGGCTCATGGCGGGGGTGTCAGAGAGCGGGAAATGATAACCTGGAAGGGGCCCTGGGTCATTGCTGCAGCTGGGGATATGTATGGGAGGGCATGAAAGAGCAAAGCAGGAAAGTAATGTAAAAAGTACAGATGGAAATGAAGGCAAAATTGCATGAGAAACAGCAGCAACGAAGAAAAAGTGTTTGCAATAGAGCTGGTGCGAAAGGTGACTGCAAAGGTCAGGGTGATCACAGGGAAATGGCAATGACAGGAATATGAAGCGTTTCAGGAAATATAAATGCACTCTTCTTCCAGCCCTCAGACAGCGATAACAAGAGCAATGCCAGTGACAGGCAGACGCTTGTAGGGGAGAAAAAGACATAGTGAAAGGGCTCCAGGTAGTGTCACAGTGAGTGGTGAAAGGCTCTCTCTTGCTGGTGGTGAACGTCTCAGGGCCAGAACTCAGCCTGTGCTCCTGAGGATCTCATAAAATCTTAGAATCATAGAATTGTTTGAGTTGGAAGGGACCTTTAAAGGCCATTCTGTCCAACTCCGCAGTGATTGGAGACACCTACAGCTCCATCAGGTGCTCAGAGCCCCGTCCAGCCTGACCTTGAATGTCTCCAAGGATGGGGCATCCACCACCTCCCTGGGCAACCTGTTCTAGTTTATCACTATCCTTATCATAAAAAAACTTATGTTCCTTATGTTCAGTCTACATCTCCCCTCTTTTGGTTTGAAACCATTTCCCCTTGTCCTATCACAACAGACCCTGCTAAAGAATCTGTCCCATATCTTGCAGCCCCCTTTAGATACTGAAAGTATCTCAGCACTGAGCCAGGCAAAGTGAGGCAGTGCTGGATGGACAGATGTCCCTCACCCACTGCTGTCTCATGGCAAGGTCAGGCAGTGACGCCAGGCAATGAACTAGGCTCTGGCCTTCGGCAGCTAGTGGGTCCAGCCGGGTGGAAACTGCGTTGAGAAGTGTAATTTGATTAATAATGATCTGCAATGGCTAAAAAAAGAAAATTGTGTTTAACAAATTATATGAAAATTTACAGCTGCTGAAGTGGGTGACATTAATAGCTGACAGGCAGATGCTGTAGGTGTAATTTACCTGGCCTTCAGTACAACCTTCAGTATAGAATAAATGAATACATTCAATTTGCATTTATATAGCTCCTTTTCATCTGCACACCGTGGCGAGGCACCTTGCAAATATCTCATGGGCTGTTCGAAAGTTGTGTCCGTGACAAGCTGAGATGAAGTGGGTCCTGAAGACACTGTGAGCTGGAAACTGAGGATATGCGTATTTCAGTGCAGATACCCAAATGTCCATGGTCTGGCCACTTGATGATGGGACATAAGACTGCAAGTCGCTTAGAACACTATAGAAATGGATTTTGGCTGGCTAACTCACACAGGCTCTCCCTCTCTCCAAGAGGAAGCACAAAGGGTTTGTTAAGTCTGGGATTGTTCAGTCTGGAGAATAGGAGGCTCAAGGGAGACCTGATCGCTCTCTACAGCTGCCCGAAAGGAGGCTGTGGCAAGGTGGAGATTGGCCTCTTCTCCCAAGTAACAGCAACGGGATGAGAGGGAATGGCCTGAAGTTGTGCCAGGGGAAGTTCAGGTTGGATATTAGGAAACATCTCTTCTCAGAGTCATGAGGCACTGGCACAGGCTGCCCAGGGAGGTGATGGAGTCGCCTTCCCTGGAAGTGTTCAAGAACTATGTGGATGTGGCAAAGAAAAATAGCATAGTTGTTTCCAAGTTGCTGAGATATGTTTCATATTAACCTTATAAAGTAATTAAAATGCTTTTATTTTTTTAAAAATGAAATGTGGTTGTACAGTTCTATGGTTGAAAATCTTCTTGCAGATGAACTCTGTGGGTAAGCACTTCAAGGCTATGTGAAGCAGGGGGGTGTTCTTTGCATGCTTTCCCAGCCTCACTTCAGCTCTAGTTTGAGAAGCCAGTGTCACTGAGCTTTTGCTTGCTGAAGAAGTATAGTGAAAGAATTTGGAGATGATGAAATGAGGAAAGAGGGTTTTTTCCTCCAAGCAGTCTCCTGCTTTAGATAACCAACCATACAGCAATTGTGTAGGAGAGCATTTCAGATGCATGGTGGCATGAGGGTTCCACAGTGCTTTCCAGTTCCTGGTTATTGGTTTATCCTGGGGGCTTACAGCATTTCATCATCACCAGCACTTCTGTAGTCCCATGCTAGCACAAGGCTATGGCACTCTGCAGCTGTATGACACTGCAAACCTGGACAAAGGAGGAAAATCTGTCATCCACTTAAGTGGTTCTTGCCTGCTGCTTGCATTTTCTTAAAACAAAAAGACCTTCCCTGTTCTTTTGTATTGTGAAACCATTATTTTGGTTCTAAAGATTACAAAGTGCTTTGCCAGTATAAATAACAGTAACTTAAAGACCTGAAATTTTCTCTTCTTCCGTCACTCTCTTATTCCAAAAGCATTTGCTATATGAAACAATGATGAGAAATGGCACTAGCAGCCAAAGACAAGCTGTCTCCAGAGTCTGATTTTAACAGATTATTTTTATTAGAAAACACTGGGGAGTGTTTGTGAATGACAACTGGGAGAGATATCTCTCCACACTTACTCCACATCAATCTTAAATGAGTATCTCCTTCAAGGCTTCTCTCATCTGCTCCAGTTTTAGCAGCAACTTAATAAAGTGCATTTATCACCTCTTCTCCACCTAAAAGCTTGGCTAGTTCTGCCTTCACGTGGCTCTTACATGCATGTCCACCTTGACCCCCTTTTCCTAAAAATATGCTTCTTAATTTTTGATAAAGAGCATTTCCTCCTTCTTTCTCACTCCTTGACGCTAGTGTGCTGGGCACTTGTTTTGGTACGCTAAAACCTGTTAATTTTTCTTTAGTCACTCTCACTCTTTTATTGAGAATTGGTAATGGTTGCAGGGCAATGTAGGGCACAGGCATGGTGAGCTGTGTTTCTTTTGCAGCAGAGCAATGTTCCTTTCCTCCACACTTCCAGCACCAGTTGATGGATGTGCAGAGACTCTGGGGCAAGCTCCTCAGCTGGAGCTACAGTTTGCCTAAAATCCCAGGTGCCACATAGGTATTAATTAACTTTCATTTTGTTTAATGGTACTCAGTGTGCATTTTAATGAGACATACCTCCTAACATGTGTCAGGCCCAGGTCAGCATTTGCTGTCATCTGAATCTCCACAGGAAATAAAAACACACCTTTAGATGATGGAAGAAAAATATGTCTTAGCACTATACAAAGATCCACTGTATTTTTCCTTTTGCTTTTCATTCAAAATATTGATGTTCTTGGTATAATGAAGGGTGGTGGGAGTAACTCAGACCACAGGGTATTTCTCAGTTGCTCTGTGTTATGGGCTGGCCTTGGGGCCTCTTCTCTCCATTCCTATTCCTATGAGGGCCAGCCAGCTTTGACTTCTGAACTCACTCCTTTTCCTTTGCCCTATCTCTTGGAAGAGACAGGGGAAAGTGGGGACCCAAGCTTGCTGGAGGGCACAGCTTTCACCTGAAGGAGTTCTGGCCTCCCCTCCAGCATTACCTCCAGTGCTGCCAGCCCTTCTCTCGCCTTCCCTATGATGTGTATATTTTAATGACTGCCGCTCTCCTTGCTTTTTCTGCTGTCAGCAACTGCCCTAGGTGCTACAGATGTGTATTGAGGATCCCATTCAAGTCTAAGGCAGATACATTTTTTCAGAAATAAGCCTTGACTGAGTCTCCAGGTGTGAAAAATGGAGGCATTTCTCTCACATGTGGAGTAAGACTTGCTCAATGTGTGCTCTGCATCCACTGTCCAAAGACACTGCTGCTCATTTGCTTTGTTGGGACTGGATGGCATCACTGACATTCATGTTGGTTTTCTGTATTGGAATAATTTCTGGAGTAAGTTTATTTTAGCATCACTTTATTGACTGCTTATAAAGGAGTAATAAATTCCTCCTGACCCATCAAGATGTAGCTCAGCATGGGCTGCCCGGCTGCATTAGGAAGAAGACTGAACAACCAGCAGTCCTTCTGTCACAGCAATGGGAAGGAGGAATGAGCAGGAGAAGTAAACTACCTTTTCATGTTGGATAGGAAGCTTGTAATAAAAAAGAAGTCATTCAGAAATAAATGACTGAGATGGCATTCAAAACAGACACATACAGAGGTATTTTCTCACACAAAGACTTGTAAGAATTATTTGGCAGAGAGACAACTAATGTTGTCCCTTGCCCACCACTGGGAGCCATCTTTTGTCTTTGCTTTGTTCTCCTCACAAGGATATAAATGGGTGCAAAAAATGGTTTGGCAGGAATCTAATCTCATGACAAACACGAGAGTAATATTATGCTGTGTTATAATTGTAGTTCAGCTTTATTGCAGGTCCTGCATGACAATGTTCAGCACTATACGCTCAGGCTGCCTTTCAGGGAAGGTGCCTCATCCAGGAAAGAGTTTGCAGAGAATATCCATGATGATTTCCTCACTCCAATGTATGTTAAATTCATACTTAAGAAAAGCTGCTGGGAACATTAAGGTCTGTCTGTGGTCTTTGCAAAGAGACAGTAGTGCTCATCTGCAGAAATTGCCTTGCACCTGGAGGAGCAGAAATAAGTTTTTTAACTTAGCAAAGATTACCAAAGTGCTGGCTAGGCTGGCAAGCAGACTGGTTAACCTTGAGTCAATTTTATTAGCATGAAAACAGCTTAAATTTATATCTGAAAATATCTTGGTCTTATAATTTATGAGTCCTTACTTCTATTTTTTTCAAAGTGTATGCGTCTTCATTTCACAACTGTATATATCTTCACTGCATTTCTAAGCTTGCTGGGCTCTCAGCATATGTGTATCCTGAGAGTAGAGAGATAAATAATTAAATAATACACAATCTTTCACCTTTACTGTTTGAGCAAGATCCAAACTGTTCCTGTTCACAAGGAGCCAAAGGCAGAATGTTTGTGTGGAAAAGGCTGTGCTGGTAATGCAGTCCAGTAGGAGTAGATTTGTAGAATAATGGAGACGGTTCCAAGGTCCAAAGCCAGCCCTATCCATGCATCCACATTCCATGATATTCATGCGTCAAGATGCTTCCCTTTGGAAGATCCCAGTCCAGACCTGTCAATGGCCAGCAGAGGCTGGAACAATGCAGCATGGATGTTGCACATCTCCCACTTTAATTTAATTGGAAGAAAATCTGGTTCGTGCATTCGTTAGTCATGCTGTGTTGCAAACCAACATGTGTGAGAAGTGAAAATGAAGAGGAGATTTGCTTTAAAAGTTCTCTCCTCATTTGAACAAAGATTTGAACCAAAGCAGGAAAAAACCCATACCAATTAAAGAAGCACATCACGTATTTCTACACCCAGTTCTCACATCCAGAAAGAAAAAAAAAAAAAAAGAGGGAAGAGAAAATTCACAAGTTTGTTCAGCACCTGTTGCAGCATCAACTGTGCTTTCTGATGCATAAACAATGTGGAAGCCTTCACTTAAAGAGGTACTGGGGAGTCATACACCATACACGTCAGTCAGCTTTGAAGTACGACCAATCAGCAAATACTCTGGAGGTCTTACTCTAATATATGAAAAATGCAATTTAGGTTTTAGGTTCTGCATTTATAATAAAATTTCCCCCTTGGTTTTAAGTTCCCATTCTTGTTACTATCCAGCTGATCTCCAAATTGAAAAGGTGAAGTTACATCCCTGCTTCATGAGACTGAAGCAGCACATACTGCACTAGTGAGCATTAAATACCAATCGTTAGATGTCCTTGAAGAAATCTGGAAATCTTCTCCCTGTAAGGACAGGAAAAAGTGTGAAAGCAGAGAAGATAAATTGTGGCTGACAGTGGGCTGTAGAACGAGGCCTCTCTGTGAAGAAAGACCTAGTAAATTAAAGGTGACTTGCAAAAGCTTTCCTTTTGAAGGAGATAAATTCAAAGATTTGCCTCGCAAGAGGTGCGGGTACTGGGAACTCAAAGAACCTGCCTGTTGGTGAGCACAGAGGTGATATGTCTCCATCTTCTTGCATTGCAATCTCTTGCAATAAAGGGAGGCATAGGCCCTTGTGAATTTGTTGTGTCCCCATATTTCCTGACACTCTCAGGGAATTGGCTATTTCTCTGCTGTAGCAGCTCCTGCAAAGTTGGTGCTGCCAGGTACCTGGGCAGCCTCATGTGCAATGTGAGCAGGGCAGCAATGCTGGGTCAATGCATACCAAGCTCCACAGGGTTAACAGCAGCTGAATTTAAAAATAAGCCACTTGTGGTACATACAGCTTTGTGGCCTCAGTATTTGGTGAGTAGGTGTATACTTTGGTCAGAACCTGGCTGAAGCACTCAGGATAAAGCTTGACCACATGGCAGAGAGGGGAAGGGATGGCAAGAGCAAGGCTGAGATGGCTGCGGGATGGCTGGGTTTCGGGGTCTGCATCAGCCTCTGCATGAACTTTTGAAGCACTCCTGCAGTAGACAAGAGATAAATCCAGACCCTCCAAATATTTCTTGGCCCATAGAATTAGAGATCTTATAGCGGCCTTCCAGTACTTGAAGGGGGCCTACAGGAAAGTTGGGGAGGGACTTTTTACAAGTGCATATAGCGAAAGGACAATGGGAAATTGTTTTAAACTGGAGGAGGTAGATTTTGACTTGATATCAGCTGAGATTCTTTACTGACAGGATAGTGAGACACTGGAACAGGTTGCCCAGTGAGGATGTGGATACCCCCTCCCTGGAAGCATTCAAGGCCAGGCTGGATGGGTCTGTGAGCAACGTGGTCTAGAGGGAGGTGTCCCTGCCTACAGCAGGGGATTTGGAACTAGACGATCTTAAAGGTCCCTTCCAACCTAAACCGTTCTATGATTCTATGATTCATTCTGTGAATCATTCAATAACAGAGGTTGGAAAGGAGCTCAGGATCACGCAACCTCACAGTGGGAATAACTCCCAACCAGAGCTGGTTGCTCAGAGCCTCATCCAGCTGAGTTTGGAGGACATCAAGGAATGGAGACTCCAGCTCATGACCTTTCCAATGCTGAATATTTTTTCCTCCCCTATTCTGTCAAAAATTGTCCCAGTTGCAGCCTGTGCCCATTGTTCTAAATATTGCAAGGCTGCAGCAATGCCTCACATTCAGCTGCTTCTCCAGCGCCGAGCTGCACCTCACGTGGTCAGCCCCAGTCTCAGGGCTGTCCCAAGTACAGGATTTTGCATTCATCTTTGCTGAACTCCAGGAAGTTACAAGGGTCCCATGGGTCCCCAGCCAGCCATTTTTAGAGCAGACCTCAGCTAGAAAAGCTAATGAAGACTACCGCAGCAAAACCATTAGTATCTGTCACTGAATTTAGAGGAAAGTAATAATGGCAAGGAAATCCTCCAGAGGACAGCAAAAAAAGAAAAAGCATTGTGAAAAAATAAAGGCAGTACCCATTCTTTCACTCCTCCCTCACTTGATGAGATCTCAGAGCTGCATGGATCTCATTCACTGAGTACCAGTTTCTAACAGACCATGGCTGCATGCAAAAGCACATTACATCTTAGGAGAGTTTGCAGCTGTGGTCCCTGAAACAGAGACCTCTAACTCTTCTAAGAGATCTGAAACACAAGGAAAGCTGTCCGGTCCCTTGGACCAGCCGCTTGAGGGAGCCAAGATTACACGCAGTAAGAGACAGCTGATTATATAAACGTTTTAGAAGCGTTGTAGCTGGAACCACTCTTTTTCTGTAGTGCTAAATCTGTTGGGTCAGAAAGCTCTGAGAGCTTCTGTCTCAGATTTAAATGCTGCATAATTTGGCTTCTAAAGAAAGTCTTGCAGTATTGTGCTGTAGTTGTGTTTAGTCTGTCCCGCTGTATGACTTTCGGCTGTGTGTGTCTCAGTTTCAAACAGATTTGATGGCTGTTAAGACGTCTCAGTATTAACTTTCTACAAGCAGAGTGAAAACTGACAGAAAAAAAATCATGAAAATGAGTATGGAAGTGTTGTCTTTTTGTGAAATCAACTGGTTTGTGGGGGGAAAAATGCACTTCCTGAGGCCCACAACATTTTCTTCAGATCCAAGATCAGTATCTCTATTTTAAACATTAAAGACTCAATAGGGGAGAAAGTTAAAGGAGAGCTATAGGAAATCACTTAAAAGTCACAGGAAATTGGGATCCATTTGTCAGAGAGATACCCATTGAAATGCTACACAGCTACCAAGAAAACCACACACCTCCCTCTCTGTTTTTACTGAGCTATAATCTTCTGTGGGTGTGTTATGGACAAAATAGGTTTTGCAAAGTTTCTTGAAGGAAAATGGTAAGACAAGTTTCCTTTAAAATGACGTTCAGGTTTCAAAAATGATTGCTACAAGCCTATGGAAAGTGACAAGACAACCCTTTGATTCTACTTATGATTCATATCCACACATGCTAGGGAATGGTGCTGGCATTTTGTCAGCAGTGTTGCATTATGAGCTCTCATTTGTGTTCCTTTTTTTCCCCAGGTGGATTTACTTCTTGTCCACATCAAAATGCAAAGACAGCTCCATTCATCAGGTCCATGGCATACAAAGGAGATGTTACCAAAATTCATCTTGTATCCTAGCAAGCAAAACTGAGAATCAGCAGAAGCATTCAGCAAGCTAACAGGAACAGATGCCTGAAAGATCTCATATCAGCAGGTATAGTATCAATGAACCAATAAATAAAAAAATAATAGCAAATGACAGCACTGATATGATTACTATATGTGCTGAAATACAAGCCCAGCCAATGATGATACCTGACTCTAAGAACAAGTTCAGAAAGACTCCACCTGGGGCTGGGACGTGATGAACGCATGACAGAGCAATGATAATAAACATCGTGCCCCTTGCCCACAACAAACTTCACTTCTGAATAGAGAGGTGTCAGTTCAACCCATTTGGTTTCTAAAAAGAGCTCATTTTGTAGTGCATATCTGTGTATGTCTCTTTCTCTTCTTTAAATATACCTAAACACACACACACAGATATAGACATGTCTCTTTCTTTCCTCAGCAGGTGGAATGGCATGTAGGTAAAATACCTATAAATGAAGCCTCCTGCCAGCAGCCCCAGGTATGCATTGCAGAAGCTGCTGCGAAGGACAGAAGTAAGCATCAGCACCATTCACCTTGTGTTGTCTTGTCCTTGTATTCAAGAAAAAATGTGCCTATAATTAGAAAGCAGAATTAGTACTGAAACAATTTTCACATCACTGGTCCTTCAGCCTCCTCAGATATTATTTGTGGTATCTGCTTTCGTGCAAGAGGATGGGACCAAATAAAAGCAATCACTAGGATGTAAATGTTCTCAGCAGGAGGAAAAGGGATTATCAAAAAGCAGAGGAAAAAGACTTATGAATGTTTTGTAGTCCCGGGCATCCATATGCCATTTGAGCTGCATAGAGAGTTAACGGACAGATCTAAAAATAAAGAATGTATTATTTATTAACTTATTAGAGCATTCAGAAAATAGGAGCTGAATTCACTTGGCTAATAAGCTACCTCAGATCACATCCATTGGAAGATATATGCATATGAATTGGCTGAAGTGTGCATTTGGTCCTTATGAGGCCATTCAGGAGCTTAAAGTTACTTTTTTCTTCTACAAAAAAATGCATGGAACAGTGCCATTTTTGAATATTTTCTAAATTCTATATGCCATTCTGTATCTGCCCCTGCCCATGCTCCTCCCTACATAAGTATGTGTAATTCCAGTTTTATTTCAGAACAAGATTTGTTTGTAATCCAAGGGACATGCGATAACACAGAGCAGATTAAAGCAAGAAAACATGAAAACATGCTGCTGAGAACACAGAATGAAGGCTATTTGTTGGGATATCATGACCTTCCAGCCCTTTGGGATGAGCAGAACAAACCACTGAATGTACCAGGATGTAAAGAGCTTACAGTTTTGACAGCCTGGATGTGCTCTCTCCGACCTCGTTCCCATGGAGCCTGAATTTATGTTCATGTCTCTGTCTAGTTATGCTGAATGGAGAGAGATTAGCAAGATGGGCTACTGTGCTGCAATGACGTCTCGTGCTGCGGTCAGACATCTTTTGCAGTCCAAGGAAAGACCTTCATGGATTCCTGGAGAGGTGTGGTCTGTCTCCACACTGCTCTGAAGGACACAGGCCAGGTTCAGAAGCAAGGCATGGATCTTGATAATTTTTGTGTTAACTAGCTAAGTGAGAACTACTCTCTGTTAAAAATCATTTCATCCACATACATGAAGGTTATACCAAATGCAGCAGGAGTTGAGGACTTCAGAGCCTGTGCTGCACTTTCTGGGGTGTTGGGCTGGAAAATCCTGGAAAAGGCTCTCCTTTGGTCCAGGGCAAAGTCAGAGTAGGAGTCCAGGCATTATGGTCTTCCCTAGGTATCAAGTAGAGCCCCACTCTCACCCTTCTCCCATGCTCCAGCCATTCATTTCCCTGACCCGGTGACAGCTATCCCTACCCTGCACACCCGGGCCAACTCAGGACAAACCGGTTGTGTGCCAGCCCTGCCAGATTACATGGAGGTGAAGGGCAGAGAAGGAGAAATGATGTACCAGAATCATGGATATCATCTTCTGCAAAGGGAAAAATCCTTGGTGGAGAAGGAAGCCCGCAAACCATGTAGGAGTTTATTTGGTGACTAAGTGGGATGGAAAAAAATATATATTCTCCACAGCTCTTGTTTTCAATGCATGCATTACATATTATTTATTTATGTAATTACCCATTGCCTTCTGGTATAGCCTTTTTTACAACCTCACTTGCACAACTACTCCGCGCATTAGCCTAAGCCCCCAGCCTGAATGCAGAAGTACTGTCTGAGTGCCTAGCAATAACTTCTGATGCCATTGGTCAACTTTAATTGCATTTGACAGGCTGAAGTTTGAGAGAGGAAGATTCTTCCAGTTATTTTAAGCAAACACTGGGTAGGTACAAAGAACACCAGTGGATGTTCCAGGCTGCAAGCTAAACTCAGTTGGCCTTAGAGAAAAGAGCGCTTTACCTCTTAGTGTAGGTTTCATATTTTTTTGTGATGCATAGATTTACTTATTTATTGTATGACTTGCTTTCATTCAATTTTTCTCCAGATGTCCAGGGACTGTAGCATGCAATGCAATTGAAAGAACAACCATTACCTTGCTTTAAAAAGAAGTCCTTCAAAAAAGAATGGGTTTTGTTTTGAACTCCCAGGTTTTATTTTCCAGATTCAAAGAGAAAAACTTTTTTTCTTGTTCTACCTATAACACTATATTCCTTCACGGTTTTGAAAAGGTCATATCACCTGATGTAATAATTGCATGCAGCTGTTATGTAATTGTTCCTCATATTTCTGTAAAAGGCAGTAATTGGAAGAGTTTCTTGAATGTTATTATGCAGCAGGTGCCTCCTGGGGACAACAACAATACCTATTCATCTGGAGGCAACAGTCCCCATAGGGAGCTCAGGGCTGCCCGTGGGAGACGCCGTGGACCTGGGAAGTTATGTTCTCCATCTCCTCGCCATGCAGACAACAGCAGAGCGTGGGTAGATGAACTTTGCCAGCTCCATCTGTCCCACAGGCTGGATGAGTCAGCTTGGGAAGCAGTATGCATGTGCACGCAGTGTCCCTTTTGCCAGGACCAGGAGCAAGGATTCCACTAGCATGCAGCCAGCATCGCTCAGCTCTCCTTTCCTACCACCCTGGGACCCAAACTTTCTTGGGACCGTGGGTGGGTGAAAAAGGGAAGATGTGGGGCTCTCAGTCCCTGCTTCGTGGAAGATTCACGTTGAGAATAACTAGCAATACATGATCTTCCTTTATGTGTCCTGCCACTTACTGCAAAACCCATTCTTCACCAAGCCCACAGTCCTGTAGCTCGGTCTTCTCCCTCCAGGTTTACTTAGAAGAGATGATGGAGTAACATCCACTATTTACATATAACATTTAGATTAGATTTAGATTTCAAGGTCAGGCTGGATGGGGCTCTGAGCAACCTGGTCTAGAGGGAGGTGTCCCTGCCTGTAGCAGGGGGTTTGGAACTAGATAATCTTAAAGGTCCCTTCCAACCCAAACCATTCTATGGTTCTATGATTAGAAAACTGACTTCAGAGACTTGTACTTTAACACTCAGTGTTCATGACTGTCTATTAAGATGGGTTGTAGAGCGGCAAGGCATTTTTCCCCCAGATGACTGAATTGGGTTGCACTTACTTCCGTCACCCAAAGGCTGGCATGAACAAGGTGACTGATTTATACTCCCAAGAGAGTAAATACCAAAATAAGTCATCTGAGGAGCTCCCCTGCACCGGAGAGCAACCTAATGCTAACTGTGATGCTGGAGTAAATTGCAGCAGTCAGCTGTTACATTTCATCTAGCCATTCTGCTCAGTTTAATTAACCTTTGGGGAATTAGCATTTTGTGGACTTACGGTACCTGCTCTGAATTTCTGGCAGCTATAGAAGTGCTGTCTCAGCTGCAGAGTGACTTGTCTCAGTCAGAGTGGAGGGATACCCAGCAGTAGTGCCTTTAAGGACAGTTCTCTGGGCTGCAGGAGGAACCAAGGGCAGCACAGAGGGGATGAGGCAGCCCATACCTCTGCCAGGGCTGCTCCATGCCCCACTACCCAGGAACTGCTCAGTCCCCATCCCCGTGGGCTCAGCAGCAGGTTTTTCACTCCTCCTAAAGTCTCCTGAACAAACTTTGTCCTCGTTCACCACTTTGCACTTACAGCCATTTCCAAGCAGCTTCTTCCAGCTGGCAGCTGCTCTGCCCTCACTTACTAATCAGCACTTGTATTCTGCCCCTGAAAAACCAAGAGGTGACAAATCTGCTGCTCACAAGAAATGGTGCCTGTCACAGGGGAGCGCAGCACAGCCCAGCCAGGTGCCCACTGCCGTGCCAGGGTTGCACCCACCCATGTTTCCATATTCCCACTATGTCTCCTGCTTGAGCGAGGCATTGAAATGTCCAAGAAAGCATCTGGCCAGTAATGAGATGTAATTGTGGCTAAGCACAGTGTGCTTGCAGCTATCCAAGAGCCAGTCTGGCCTTGAGATGCAGTATTGCCTGGGTTCCATGTGTTATGCTGCTGGGAATACCTCCACTGAAGGTGTTTCCAGTCCTTCTGAACAGGGCCATGCTGCCACCCTCTCCTTCTCACCTTTTTGCCCTACCTATAGCCTGTGGCTTTTCCCCTCTTTGCTCACTTCAGGGTGGTACCTTATGAATCTCCGCGAGGATAGTCTGGCCTCACTGGGAGAGGACTGTTTCTCCTCCAAGGTTGTCTTAGCCAACCTTATACCATTAACCAGTCTCAGACTGCTCTCCGTATTAAGCAAATCCCCAGCTGCTCCCCTGGAGGCTGAACACCACCTCTCTGGGCCTCTCCTTTCCTCCCATGTGCTGAGAATCGGGCAAAGCAGTTATGAGGGCAGCGTCAGCGTGGGAGCACCCAATGCTCCCTGCAACGGGTCAACCTTGACCTCCTGCCATCTGCTCCATGGCTGATTTTCTCCCTGCCTCTGAGAACAGAGGAAGATCAATGAGGCTTTGTCAAATAATTCTGGATTGTGTTCTGGGCGGAGAACTGAAAACGCACATTAAAGATATCCTGGATTGATAGGATTTGTGCAACATTTGACCGTCACCTGTTAGCTCTACTACTAATGCACTTTCATCTTTACCTCTGGTCTGGGAGATTCGCTGTAAGAACAGTGTTCTCTGGAAAGGGTAGGAAGAGTATTATCTGTGAAAAACAAGAGGAAACACTGTTTTCCCCATAATCATATATAATTATCAAAAACTATCACTTTCCCTTCCCTACCAGTGATCTATAAACTTCTTACTGAGAAGTCTGACTGTAACTTAATATAAACAAGAAACACATAGAAGAGAATATTTTAAAAAATATGGATCTAAGTCACTTAGAAATCTAATGCACAGACATTCAACCATTTTCTCGGTAATTTAGCTGTCGCTTCAGAAGACAACATAACATTTTCACCCTTTGCATCAATAAAAAAAGCCAAATAGTCTGCTATCAAAGGAGCTGTCCTCAGCACATTTTCTGATTGCAGTTTGGTGGTTTTTTTATCCCATCTCCAGGTGTATCAGTCTGTGTGAAACAGAATAATTACTGCTGGTTTGTAAAGAAAGGTGATAATTTGAAGCACATTTTGGCTCTTTCTCTTGAGGGATTTTAGTTGAGAAATTGTTCTTTTCAACTGCACTTTTTAATATTGCTGGACTACTCTGCCATTCAGTGTGGGAGTGCCTGATTTTCTGCCACGCTGCTTGAGATTAAATTTACTTGACTTCTTGCACGCTTCCATTTCTTGGAAAATTCTTTAGCGGAAAATGATATCTTTAATTTCATACCAATCCGTTATTTTTTGAGAAAGTGAGTAAGGCTCAGCTCAGCTGCTTGTTCTGGATTTACAGGGGATGAGGGTTCAAAAAGGCCTTTGCTCTGTCTGGCTGATATGTTTCCTATACACAGAGCCCAATTTCAGAGATTGAATTTGCAGGAGTTACTTTACCAGGGAAAACATTTCATCGTTCATTTGTTTTTATAAATAAACTCAAGGTTTGAATCACCAGTCCACCTACACTGTTTTGTCAATGGAGTTACAACAGAACAGTGCTGGTTTTATTGAAGGAGAATCATAGAATGGGTTATGTTGGTAGTGATATTAAAGATCATCCAGTTCCAAACCCTCTACCATGGGTAGAGATGTCACCCGCTACATCAGGCTGCCCAGGGCTGCATCCATGCTGGCCTTGAATCATCATGATGCACTGGAATATTTCTTGTTAAAGTCTACTCGTATGTAATTTTTTTTTCCTTCCAACAAAATTCTGTATTTTAGTGTCTAATTTATCCCACTTTGTCTTCCTCCACTCCAGTACACTCCCCATATTACCCTGGGTAAGAGTAGAGGGTGGCATCTTAACAAAAGCAATGGGTCACTTATCTTCTGAAATGTACTGGATCATTGACGGAAGCCCACAGTTCTTAGTAAGAAGCCCTTGGTTGGGTTGTTCAGGCTTCATCTTTCCCCCGAAAGATGTGAGGAAGTTCCCACTGTTTTTACAGAACCATTTAAATTAGCTGTGTACCAAATTCTTACCGATCTGAAAGGAGAAAAAAACCCCGAGCTCCCTGGAGCTCTGTCCTGTTTGATGGTCACCTTCCTGACTCCTGCTCATGGCAGGCCCAGGCTTTCAGGAAATCCTCTCTGAGCATCAGCCATAAAATCTAATCAAAACAAAAGAACACAACACAAGAAAAAGAACAACAACAGCCAAACACCTCACCCTTAGTTGTGTCTGTTTGAGTTAAACCTCTGAGTTCCTGAATCATTTTATTTATGACCTTTTGCATTTTATTTTACATCGTCCTTCAGTTAAGCAACAGCAGAGTGCATGAAGTGATGGCTGCTCTGGAGATGATGGATGAGGCTCCCTGCCGCTTGCAGCCCATGAGTCATTTGCTAATTTCCTCTGCTAAAACTGACAGACAGTTACCAAGCATTTCATCACAGCCAACCAGGCCTTTATTTCCGAGCTGGCTGTCAATCTTCTGATAGCAATGACTAAAAATACTGCTGCCTACAACATTGTCTCTCAAAGCTTTAATATTTTATCACTGTTGCTTCGAGTTCTTGCTCTCTTTCCTCTCCAAGCATTAAGATCCTTTAACTACACGATAGCACAATACAGTGAGTCTTGCATCGTGGCTGCCCTGAATATTTGTTCTGTATCTGCTTCTTCACAGCACATTACTCAAGAACAATTCCATTAGTGGGATATTTTATTGGAAAACACCACACTATTGGTAGGTGTTTATTTTTGAAGCTCTTTTTAAAGGATCCCAGAGGATCTGCTAATTGCAGAATATGATTTCTAATATAAACTCAGCGCCCGTGTGTGTGCCCGGTAGCAGCTTCCAGCTGTGATAACCACTGGGGCAGATCCTGGCACTGCTCCTCAGTTTGAACAGGTGCTGGTATGGGGTAGAGGCTGGGTGTGCTACCCTGAGGAGCAGCGCTGCCTGTGTGTTTTCAACTCCTTGGCCGCTCTGGGAGGTCAGAGCTGGGAGGCCCCACCTGATGTGCACTTTTGGTTCTTGTCCAGACACATCTAAACAAATCAAGTGCCTCATTTTAAAGGAGCATGGTCTTCCCATGCAGAGGATGTAGATGTTGCTCACTGTTGTAAAAGGAAACATCCTCTTTGGTTGGATAAACAATGCGCATCTGTGCAGTCAGTCAGAGCTGACATGATCTCAGGAGCCAGTGATGCTTCCCATTCCCAGGAGAGCCCTTTGAGTGCCAGGCTCTGCAATTTGATTTCATCTCCTCTGTATGCTGCCATTTCCCTCTCAGGTTTTCAACTGTGTTCAAATGCTAAATACCTATCAGAATAGAGCACAAACAGAGGAGAGTAGCTGGGACGGCAGGCTGGGAAGAGATCACACAGGCCTGGTAGCCATCACACATATCTGGGCCAGCTTTATAGGCTGACAAAATTCTGTTTTAAATTCAGTAATTACTTCGGTCTGTACTGCTCAAATCTGTTTCAGGGTGAACATTATCTCTGGCCCTCTTAAAACCATTTTTATCCACTAGTGTTTATTTCCCAACCTTCTGGCATCATTGCTGGAGAACAAAAATACCTCCTTGGTAAAAGAGACCTTCTCCTCGACAGCATGTTCCCCATCCCTCTGACTGTGCTTGTGGCCTGTCTGCACCTGCAGCCTCTGAACTGCATCTTTAACACAGCAATCAGAGCTGCACAAAGTGCTCCAGGCTTTGCTCTCCCTGCTGAAAACACCTGGAAGCTTTACCTTGCTGTATGGCCTGGAGTGAAGAGGAATGCAAAAATTAACCAAAATCAGGCATCATTTGGAAGTTAAAATATGACGTTAATTAATCTAGTCTCAAAACCCACACACAAACCTCTCTTATCCTTGGCTAGATCTTAACAGCTGGCAAAAGCTCAGACTCTAGAAATATTTCCTGTTCTTATTTACTCCACTAAAAATAGCTGTCAGTGTTAAAGCAGCCTATCACTTTTACATTCTGTATATGTGCATATATCTAGATATATGTGTATACATGTTATATAAAAACATGTAGGTCACTCCGAAAGTAATGTCTCCTATTTATTTCCATGGGAACTACAGAAAATATAAAGAGCACAATAACACTATTTGATAGAGCAAATTCCCAGCTACAACACACTATTTTTCAACAGTCACTGCCATTAGCTATGCATTTATGCCAATGATGAACAAGAGCCTGCATGCCACAGTCATCAAAATCTGCACCAGTTGAGGTGACTGACTGTCATCATCACTGCTGCTGTACCACCCACTGCCTCACTGTGTTCACATCCACTGGTTGGTCTCCATAAACCTTCAGCAAGCATTGATGAATGTCATAGGGGACACTATTTTCCACATAGAGAAATTCAATGACACGCCTTTGCTTCAAGTGTCAGACACCATTCTGTCAGAGTGCCCCTCTGCTGCCATCTGTCACATGGCAACAAAATGTAATGAGATATTGGTGGGAAGGTTCAACCCCTACTGCCATGCCACCAACATTCGCCTCTGACATCATGGGTCAACATCATAAAATAGGAGGCATTACTTTCAGAACAGCCTTCATATATGCACACATAAAAATATATATACACATATATATGTAAAGTGTGTAAAACAAGTAAACAGACATAAATGTGTGTTTGTGCATATATGTGCATATAAACACACAGATATTCATTTATATGCTATTTCAAATGAAGCAGAACACGCAATGAAGAGTGGCCATGCAACAACTTAATATATTATGTGTTTTATATCTGGAAACTACCTTACAGATCTAATTGCTTATCCTCCTGTTCGCTCACTGCAGCTTCTGTAACTTCATAAAACTTGAGTTTTAAAACTAACTTAAGCTAAAGTAATTAACTCTTCATCTGCAATTCCGAAGCAGGATTTGGAAATTACATATGGTTCTTTCTCATCAAGTATTGATATCACAAGCGCTTCTTGCTCGGGCAGTCAGAGGAGGAAAGGTTACCATCTATGCTTGTGCACATTCATATGCATGACTTGTGCTTATTCTTTGTGTCTCGCCCTTTGATTCCCCAGCATATCAATGGGCTCACAGAGGACACCACCGAGCACAGCCCACAGTGGGGAGGCACTCCAAGGTGGTTCATTGTCTTATCACAATGGCCCGGAGAAGGCAGGTGGGCTTCCCAGCTGGGCTTCCTGAAAAGGACTGCCTAAAAAGGATTGGTTAAACCTCAGCACTCCCCAGGAAAATGTTGAGCTCTTCCTATAATGTGTCCATTTTTGTTAATGCCTCGTCCCAGGCTGGCGAGTGGTGCCAATCCCCTATTATTTTGTACAGGCTCCGTGCTCTCACCTGCTTGATGAGTACAAGGGCCATGGAGAGGGAGCTAGATGCATCTCCCTGGCCCTGCCTGAGCCAAGCCTGGCTACGGCATAGAGCTGCCAACAGTGCTGCCCTAGCTTACAGTCCTGGCAGTCTCAGTGGATTTCTGCCCCAGTTTGCCTTCATTTATTCCGTATGGTTTGAGGTCTTTGGGACATGCTGCTGGGAAAAGCTTTACCCCTTCTGATGAGAATTGAGCTTCTTTATCAAGCCAGATTCTTGAGCATGGCGAAACCAACCAGACTTGTATCATTTTGCAGATATCCTAGAATAAATACAGGCACAAAGATATGGGGGGTATGAAGGCTTTGTTTCTCCATGGTTATCATCAGCCTTCTGTATTATGTTGCTGAGTGCAACCAGCTGGCTGACCAGCTGGTAGGGGGCAACAGCCAGGTGGGGACAACATCCTTCTCCAATTCTTTTTCTTCCTGCAGCCTCTTTCCATCTTTATGGGGCTGTCTGTGCAGCTGGGTCACTTCCACAAGGAGTGCCACTGATCCCGGCAGACTTGAAGTGGGAGTGTGATTGCACTCCAGGTTGAAAAAAACCTTGCCCTGATAAATACAGAATAATGAAAAGTAAAGATAAAAAAAAGAAAGAAAGGAAGAAACAACCACAATCCTGTGAATTTGAGGACTGGCATTCATTTGCAACTGATATTCTTGGAACTAGTTTCACAATCACCAGTGATCACATCCAGCAAGTTGAGAACAAAATGAGAATAAAAAAAAGTGAAGAATAAATGAGAATAAAAGAATACTTCTTTTTGTCCAGCAATCCCCATTCTTTATAATGGCTCTGTCCAAAGGCCCAAGGCATCAGAAAGAGTTTTTACTGACTTTACTGAGAGAAAGGCAGAGGCACCGGTGGCTGTAAGATAATATTTTTTTTATTTGCTGCAGTAAATTTAGACCAACAATTAGCTTTTCTCTGTGGGAGGAGAAGGCACCTATTGACTGATATGGCTGACTGTGAAAACAGACTCACTGTGGCTGGAACCAGTTCCATGATTGGTCACACTAATAAAGCCAAGAGCATAAAACAGACAGATAATGATCAGTGCTTTTTAAAGGCAGTCATAACAAATAAAAGGTGTGGAGGAGAAGTAACCAGGTGAAGAAGAAACAAATAGTGATTTCAAGCCCTCGGAAAAAAATATAACCAGATTTAATGAAAAGCAGTGGCTTTTAAGTATACGGGAGGGAAAGCCTAACAGTCTACTAAACAACATCCTCACTATAAAATTCAATTATTTGGTTAAGAAACACATGAAAATACTGTTATCTTCAGAGAATTCTGATGGGTTAATACTGCTCTTTAGTCACAGCCCTACACAGCAGGACTACTTAAGGATAGCCCTTCATGCTGGGAGGCACAGGGATGGGTTTGTGCCCCTTAGGTGATCCTCTTCAGAAAAGTAAGTTTCTCTCAGCTTCTGACCTGAGTGGGAGGGTTCCTGGAACAGGGCTGTTGGAAAGGGCTCTTCATAGCTCTTCTTCATCCACACTTTCCCAGCTGGCTGTACAATAGTGGGGTCAAATGCTGTCTGTAAAAGGAGAAAAAAGAGGGCACAAGTCTATTTAGAAGCACCCAAGCTCTTTATGTGTTATGTCTGCACCAACACCAACCTCATCCATTCTCCATGACCCAATAACATTTAGAGTTTTCACTGTGTCCTTTCCAAATGTCACAACGTGGCTCTAATTTCAGCTTTGATCTCAAGTTAGCTTGAGCTGCCACTGAAGGATGTGGTAGAATCAACCCCCACACCAAACAGTTAAGCACAGCTGAAATTCAAGGGAACACCACATAGAACAGAAGCTTTGTAGCACAGCAGAGAGATCTCCATGGTCCCTCCCATGACATAGCTGTGTCCAGGATCCTCTACTGAAGTTAAGTATTGGTTTAAGGTATTTGTGGTACATGGGGCTGATAGTTGCTTATTTTGAGATAGATTCTGAAACCCTACTCTCACCTGAAGGAGCCTGGCAAGAATCTTGCAAGGATCTCACAGAGCACTTGGCACTGTTCTGAGATGGAATTGTCTTGAGATGGTTCTCCACAGGAAATGGAAGCAGGGAAGAGGACAAAATCTTTGGAAGCACGAGGAACAACTATAATGAAGCAGAGCATTTACAATGACAAAAGTAACTGAGAAAACTAAAAAAATGCCTGTTAATAAAGTTCTCTGCAGTGCAGTTTCCCAGTGTTCAATGCAGTAAAAATGTTTTCAGTACTACATGTTGAACACAGCCATAGTTTATTAGCAGTTGTTCAGTGTAGGGTTACACAGTACATAGAGAAATCACTCATTCACCATGGGTTTTGCTTATGTGTTGAAGAGCCTTTTGCTCATCCTCCTCATGAAGGTAGAAGGAATGTTTCTGTGCAGTGCAAAATTAGGCCATTTATTCAACTGTCCACTTCTCCTCTCATGCTCATAAGAGGCCTGGCAGTGGTACGGATGTAACAAATGAGAAGACGATGTGCGGGGGCAGGGAATTGAGCAGAGCTCAGCCAGCACCATGATTTCACCTAGATGGTGCCTGGAATACAATGCCACCCACAGCACCCACCAGCCTGATGTATGGCCAGAGTAGAGTACCGGGCACATGTGGCCTCAGAGAGATGTCTTCTTAGGAACTACCACGCTGGTCTTGTTCCCATTTGAAGTTTTGCACTGTTGAGTTTTGCTAGGTTGTATCATGTGTTGGTGGATCAGATATAAGTCTGTGTCTTACCATACTAGCAATTTCCCTGGGCTTTTTCACTCTTCTTCAGACCAAATGCACAGGGGCCAGCTTACCCTGCCCCACAAAACCCTAAGTATCTTCAACATGACAGAAGCAGCTGATGAAAATCAGCTCAGGAAAGAAAAGCAGAAGTGTGCTGTGGTGGTGCTTTATAGAGTCATAGAGTAATTAAGGTTGGAAAAGACCACTAAGTTCAACTAATTCAACCGCCAACCCACCCACACCATGCCCACTAACCATGTTCCTCAGTGCCACATCCACACATTTCTTGAACACCTCCAGGGATGGTGACTCAGTGCTGTAGGCCAACGCAGTTGGAGCAGACAAGTTTCCTGTTTGCTGCAGGCCCCTGGGCTCATCACTTTGCCTAGCATTTCTACTGAGCCCGGGCAGGAGCTGCTGGCTGTCTGTAGCCAAAGTGCTGAAATGCACTGAAGTTACAGGGCAGACCATTTGTCCCAAACAGGTAATGGGCTGCTGTGATACACTGAAAGTTGGATTGGTGTTTGCATGCAATCCTACCATATTTAAATCTACACAATAGCCAGTCCAAGTGTATGCCTCTGTAGCATGAATACTGTGTAACTGCTACCCAATCCTAGTAGGTGGGTATTTGAATTATTCTTCTTAGAAATTATAGGTTTATTAATTGTCAACGATTTACGGGCGTTTGGCCCGGTTCCGTGACAAAGGGGATGGGGGACCCACAGGCCCACACCCCAGGAAAAGGGAAAAGGGGAAAAGGGTAGGGAGATGGCCCTGAGAGCAAAGAACAGCGGCAACAATCTGAGGAGAAACAAACTAATTTACTAAATAAGATATCGGAATGCAAAACAACACAGTATAATACAATATAATTACAATTTAAGCTGATAAATCCAACACAGAGAGAGAGAATGTCCCAAAATCAAGGTAGGCCTTACTCTACTACCGACGATAAGACGGCTGGAGAGCGAGGTGCTGCCAGGACGAGAGACGGGCGGAAAAAGGGATGAGTTCTCATGATCTGCAAGCTTTTATCTTTTCTCTCTGTCCGGAAATGGTAACAGAGGAGCAAAGTACCCTGGGGAATGTAGTAGTCCTTCTCTTCTGAGAACCAGGTACATCCACTACATGATGTTATGATGTGGAATACCAATAACCAAAAATCATAAAACCATGACATTAATATGTTAAGAATATTAGGACATATTCCCCAAGGGAGCCTTCAGATTCTCCATCTCAGAGCTGACTGACAAATCTTTGTGGCAAGCAAGGATTTGTAAGAGTGCAAATGGATGCAGAGCTGTCGGACCTCACCACAGATGGGATCTGCGCAGCACTGTGGCCAATCCTGAACCATCCCTGGGTCCCCAGCATCAGAAGGGCACATAAGGCTTATTAATTGCTGTCACATTGTATTGGATGTTAGTTAGTTATCTTTCTTGAAAGTATTAGTACCTTTTCTGTTGTTTGAAAAGATAGAGCAGACAAAAACTGCCAGCTTAATCATCTGAATACCTGAACGTATTCTGGATCCCAGCATAAGCGCTCGGAGGCTGAAAGGTTTGCTTCTCTCCATTTACCAAGATTGTACAAGGCAGTTGATTTGTTGCAGTGTAACACTGCTATGTCCTCAAAACACCTGAAGTAAGTTACCTGTTAACTGCTTATTAAATTTAAAAAAATGAAAGGATGCAAGGTTCTTCACAGTTTGTAATGAGGAAAAAGTGTACATGTCACTCGCCTAACAAAATCAGAGGGAAAAATGTAGAATGCGTTTCCTTCTCCTGGTAAAAGACATTAAGTACAGTAACAAAAAAGGCTCCTGTGACCAAGGGCCTGTGGCAAGCCACCCTGACATTGCAGCTTGGATCCATGCAGGTCTTTCACAGGACCCACCCCATACAGCTGCTCCCATTCCCCTAGAGCTTTGTCTAGAGAGCCAGGACCCCCTTCCATACCCTTCCCCTGCACTTGGCATGGAGCATATCTTCCTGCATGACTTTGTACCGCATATGCTTCTCAGTGTGAGCCAACTGCTGTTGCTACTTACAGAGCAACCAAACTGCGGAGGGCTTTTACAAGCAACTGAGGACAAAACTATGCCTACCCCAAAGTGTTTACAGCTCAAGCAGGAAGAGACCTGCTGTCTGCAGAGTTCAGCTGAGGTTTTCTTGAGGAACCAGTGGCCTCTGGACAAAGCCATCTGGTGAGCTTCATGGGGTTGGGTGGGTGGTGGCCTTCCATCAACCTATAGGACCTTTCATCCAGTGCCCTCCTGGGATGCTGCAGCCCCACACTGGGGCTGCATTAACTTCGCAGAGGAGCTGTAGGGAGGGAGAGCTCAGCACTTCCCAGGGCTGTCTCCGGCCCCCCCGCCTGGCAGGATGGGCTTCTGCAGAGATGTTGAAAGCATTCGTGGTAATAGCAGGCAAAGCAACGGTTCGGACTTCTCTCCCTGCATCTCCAAATTGTAAAGCCTAAATTGCGTCTCGTTTCCCCTCTTCCGCTGCTCTGAAAAGAAACCCAGCAATCATCGTAACAATGGCTCTTTCTATTTTTGATGAGCCTGTGGAGAAAGCTAAATGGCAGAACTAATGCAAACGCAGCACCAGTCAGAAGAGTTCCTCTGCTTTTTTAATATTAACTGTATTCTGATTAATGTGAGGCAGTCCATCCCCAGATCGACATGGGGTGCTGAACCACACTGATCTAGCCAACATGCAGCAGCTGTCTTCCTGTTATTTTCACCTCTTTAAAGCCTCCCACCTCCTCTCTCTCAGACACTCATTTGAACTCCGCTTAATTCACGAGTTTAAAAGGAAAAAAAAAAGGGCTCAGATTGGTGCTATAAATAATTCACAGCCAGTTTTATCCGCCACGGGTGGAAATCAGAAAGGCTGAATCTCTAACTTCCATATGTTGAATCAAAGTCATCTATTAGGAGAGGGTGAAATCACATTTTTGGTGTTGTAGAGGACTGATTTGATAAAACCAGCTTAACCTTCACTGGAGATGCAGAGAATGCCAGGGGCTAGAAACTCTACCATGGAACATCTTCACTTGGAGGCATGACTAGAGCTAGGATAATGCTTATCAGCTAAGGCTGAATCCAATTTGCAACATCTTAAGACAATTCTTGGATCCAAGGCTTTGCTGTCCAGCCCCGCACTGTGCAGTGCAACAGGATGGCACCTGATGGGTGGCACACACCCAGCCAGAGTCGGGCTGAAGGAGGACCAGTGAAAAATTGCAGGGAGAGCCCACTGAAATGGGCAGGTCTATCCAGAGTAGCTAAGGATTTCTGGCAAAAGTAAAGATAGCTCTGATGGAGTTTTTGTTTGAAAACATGATTATGGCCGCATGGTTTGCTCCAGCATGAAACACATCTCGTGATTAAACTATAGCTACAGTCAGGAGGGGTGAGATAGCCATGCTGGCAGTATGAAATGCACAGCAAGGCATATAATGTTTCATTAAAAAAAAAAAAAAAAATGTCCTTGTCCCTTCTGAACAAAGAGCAGAACAGAAATTTGTCTTTTATCATTTTCTTTTTGGCCATTTCCTAGCTATGAAGATCAACTTGCTGGCCTATACTTGAAATACAGACAGCTCAGGGCAGTGTTCATTGAGTCTCACAAATGCTGGCTGAGTACCATGGTGCCAAGGTACAGAAGTTGCTTTCCCATCATCTGCACAACTCAGATCTCTCAGAGTATTCCCTTCCAGAAGGTATCACCTCTTCTGCAAGGGAAGCTCTTGTAAAGCCATACGTAAAGCAAATGCTTGAAAGCATGGGTCCACCTTCTCCACCTTGCTATGCATCTTAATTAGACAGTGACACTTGTAGGATTGTAAGGAAAAAAATGTGGTCAACCCAAAATGAAAAGAAGTGGATTTGTTGTGATAATAAAACTTGCAAATGGAGCTTGTCTCCTCCTCTCTCATTTCCCTGGCATGGACATTTGTGGGAACAGGGAACTAGGGTTGGATGCAACTTGTGTTTAACAAGATCCTTCATATGCTGCCTGGATTTCACTAGGTCTGTGTGAACATGAGAATAATTGAAGTGAAAGACATAAAGAAGCAGCAAACAGTTTCCTTTTACAATAATGTAAAATAATTTTTAACTTACATTTGTTTTCTGGTTCTTCTCAAGGCTCAGATCTCCTCCTATGAGTCTGTGACAGCTCCAGCGATGTGGTTTTGCTAAGGTATCAGCAAAAACCTACAAGATCTTCCTTCTGTAAGAGGCAGCTGAAGGAATGAATGTGTGGTCCAAGGCATGAACTCAGACCCGTGCAGAAACCCTTAGCACAGCAGTGCAGAGTGAGTCTTGCCCTGCTCACAGGAGCCCCGGGCCCCTGTGTTACACCAGGAGATGGTGCTCCTGGACCAGCTGAAATGGTTTGGTTGCCTTCTCTCTGTTCAGTGGACCCAGTAAATGTGATTGGCTGCTGCAACCTGCTGGTGACCCTCGAGACAAGCTGTATGGGAGTGGGAGCCCTCCATAGGCTGTGGGGAGTGGGAAATAGCTCTGAGCTCCCTGTGAAGTCAATACCTGGCAGCAGCTTCACTGCAGGCACAGTGCAGCCAGCACCAGCTTCTGCACTTCCCACCTGCATCTTCATAAGCTTCAGCACTGGGCAAGACACAGCCAATCCTGAAGGGGAAAATGAAGGTGAGGAAAAATTTCCAACAAGCATTTAGTTTCCTACCACCACTGCCAGTGGTGCACACGCTGTAATCAGATGACCTGAAATTTTTCACACTGAAGAATAGCTTTGCTCTGCCTTTCTGAATGCTGATTGCAGGTCCCCAAGGACTTGCTCGGCTTTGTTGCTTTGCAGTCTGTGCCACTGCAGCTCATCCGAAACCCGTGCTACATCTGCTCAGCACACAAAGGAGAGCCGAACCGCATTTGTCCATGCAAAGGGCACACACAGGGTCTCCCCGCTTTTGTTAGGAATAAATGATCAGCAAGACAGGTTTTTTTTTTCTTTCTCATAAAGGGCTGGCTGGTTTACAGATGGATGAACTCACTGAAAACCCTAGCACCTGAGCCCTGATTTCAATTTAATATTGTAGCCTATAGCACTTTGCAGCTACTGCATGCAACCTCATGACAGGAATTACTGAAGGAAGGTAGGAAAGTATTGAATTATTTAACATTAGAGTTAGGTAATTTTCCTGGGTACAAACAAAACTTTTTCAGAGTTGCTTATTTCCCAGCTTAACTCCAATTCCCTGTTGCATATGCCCTTTTTTGGGGCATAATTAATGCTATTTAGGGCAGAGACTTCACCAAGGCACTCAGCATCAGCTTAGTTGAGTTCCTGAATGGGAAGCACATGTGGTCCCACAGTCTGGCACATGCCGTGCCCTACAGCCACACAGAGGTGTTGAGCCCTCTTAGCGAATCCTGCCCTCCCCTTTCCTCTAAGCTACTGTCACTGTGGAGTCAGCACACTCACGTGCACACATCCCACACGGGTTCCCTTGGGCTGGGCTTTGCAGCAGAAAATGCAACAGTGTACATTTCTATTCCTAGGGATTTACTTAAAAGCATGACTTCACACTGAAAAGGCATGAGATTAGGGATTATATCTACCAGATAGATTGTAGTTAACTTTGACAATTTGGTTACTTCATATATGACCCTGTAAAACTTGGAGCTAGATATTATGAGATCTGTAAACTAAATAACCTTGTGGGATTTAAATTTTCCTTTGAGTACTTCCACCCTGAGCCACAAAAGGCAAAAATGATCAGATCCTGCCTTGCCATTCCCTATTTAAATAGAAAACTGAATGAAGCAGAGAGGTAGCTGAGGAAAGCAGGTTACATCTAAATGTAATTGAATCTATTGTCCAGGTCTCTGCAATGAAGGAGGCAAACACCTTCTGTTCCTTGCAGAGGAACTGGCGAACTTCCATGAGCAGAGATGGTCAGGGTCTCCAGTCCTTGCTGGCTGTTACAATGAGGTATGGAAAAAAAAGAAAAAAAGAAGAGAGGGAGAGGAAAGCTTAGCTGTTATTAGGATATTATCACCTTTTAGGATTTTCTCAAGATGTTAACATCCCCTATGCTGTGTATGAACTGCCAGCGAGCTGCAGATATGATCAGTCACAGGCACTGCCAGACACATGTTGAATTCCAAGCAAACTGTCAAAGGACCAGGAGGGGGACTGTGAAACCTGTTGCACCACAGACACCAAGCAGCAGAGGTGTCATTACATCCAGGCCTGATCCTGCATTCTCTCTGCACTCAGCAGTTTTACTGTAGCTAATTGTGGCTATGCATGAGATGAAGAACAAAGGCTCTCCTCTTCCAAACATCTTGCGCACACCTCCCTCTTCCTCGTGCATGGCATCTTCCTTTCCCACATCTCAGTGGCTGCTGCAGCGAGGCCCTAACACAGCTGGCAGGTCACCAGCAGTAATTTAGTTTGCCATTAAATGACCAACAACCACTGCTATGGGGAGGCAAATGGAGACAAAGGAGACAAGGGCAGCGAGGCAGAGGCTGGCAGACACCTCACCACAGACCCTGGGCTTCAAAATGACAGGTCCCCGTCTCCTGCTAGCCCTTGACCAAAGTACTCCCAGCCCCACGGGTGCACATCACCAGTACAGCAGGCAGCAGATGGCTCAGGACAGCTGAGAGCAGCCGCTGAAGACAGGGCCTGACTTCAATTCCTGCCCTTAATTGCAGAATTAAAACCTATCCGCAGGCGACTGGCAGGTACTCTCCTCAGGAAATAACTCAGTACCCAGATGCTTCTTCTGAATATCATGCACCTGAACTTCCCCTTTCAAGGGCTACTTATCTTACCAGCTGGGTTAAAGCACATTCACCATGAGGTTGGACATCTTCATTCCCAGATCTCCCTCCAGCCTGCCCTCCCTTCTTCTGCCAGCTCTCCTCCAAACCCTCTTTCTGAGCAGTCTCTGTCTCCAGCACCTCACCAAGTGCTCATCCTCTGCGGTGTGTCACTCAGATCCCACAGGCTGTGGGACAGGCGATAAATCTTGCATTTTGCCAAAAGCTGAAGAACTTGTGCTCTCTTGCAGCCTCTGCTTAACTGCTTAAACTTAAACATGTGTAACAGCATAGGCTGTGGTTGCAAAAAATACTTCATAAACAAAGAGCTGGGCACTAATAATTCATTAGGTTTCCTAAATGTGACTTAATAGACACGGTGCTTACATATTTATATAACACCAATTATTTTAACATTGATGTTTGATAACTATGAAATTGTTTTGTCACAATCTCCCTATGCTTGCAAATCAGCAATTACTTTTAATAATTTGCAATGAAGCTCATTAAGCGATTAGGAGAAGGTGACCAGTTAGAACACTGACTGCAAGGAGGCCAGATGACAGCGCCTGATTACTTTTCTGATATAGATGCATTTCAGACAAGAGCAAGCGCTATGTTTGCATCAAAGTACATCAGTAAATATCTGCCAGAGAGGGCTGCGCAGTGGGGGAGAGGGCCAGTGCTTTCCTGCCATGTCTCCACTGAAGTTTCAGGAGTCTGTTGACTTTTTTCTCTCTTCAAAGAATGATGGGAGCAGACTGCTTTCCCAACTGGAGCAGTTTCACTGAACTGTAAACAGACAATGCTTGAAAGCCTGTCACTGAGCCTCCCCATCAGAAGCAAGCAAACAGCAATGGAGCTACCGGTTCAGAGCCCGTGAAATAAATAAGCCTTCACTGTGCACACCATCAGCACACAAACACCAACATTCACAGCTATAAGAACTGCTGCACCAGGTGCTTTCCAATGGCACAGAAGGACAAAACCTGTTCAAAATTCCTTCCAGACTGCGTGTGCAACAGGGTTGGGAGCAGTCAGCACCAGGCAGGCCCAGTGCCCATGCCGTCAGCCCACAGGCCTAGCAGCCATGCCATCCAACCACAGGCCCAGCACCCATGCCATCTGCCCACAGGCCCAGTGCCCATGCCATCAGCCCACAGGCCTAGCAGCCATGCCATCCAACCACAGGCCCAGCACCCATGCCATCTGCCCACAGGCCCAGTGCCCATGTCATCCGCCCACAGGCCTAGCAGCCATGCCGTCCGCACACAGGCCCAGCGCCCATGCCATGGGCCCACAGGCCCAGTGGCCATGCCATCGGCCCACAGGCCTAGAAGCCATACCAACAGCTTGCAAATGGCATCTTAACTCAAGACATCCTGGCCCCAGTGCCAGGCTGAGAGCCCCTGGGCTCAGGACCATGAGCATATGTCTTTGAGGTTGGATGAGGAAGAGCTGAAGGACATTTTGCAGCACATTCTCCACAGGGGTGAAATAGCAGTTTAGAAATCAACTGTCAATTTCACAGAAAATGATAGATTTTTCTCTTTAAGCAGCATACAGAGAAAGAAGTTTTCTGTTGACCTGTGATCAAGAGAAATGAAAGATGGGGGAAGATAAATCAAATCTGCCTCTTGTCTATTCAACTCTTGCTCCATATGCAGTGATAAACTTTCAGGCCAAATAAAGGAATATTTTAGGCAAGCCTATGGAAGGCCATGGAAGTGCCTGAGGAAAACCTCCCTTTGGCAACAGATCTTGTGGTCTGAGAACAAATCAGCAGACAAAAATGCATTTTTTGGTAACTGCAGAGAAAGACAGAGTGTTTTTGAACTGCGCAGCCTGAGTTAACTCTCTTCTCACCTGCTGCCAAATGCTCTCATGCATCTTTGGTATGATGCCAAGCAGATGCATTCAAATTCTTCGCAAGACTGAGGCACCAAACCTGTACTTCACACTGCAAGTGAGCAACAACACATCATTGCTGCATGGAGGAATAACACATTACTGCAGGCAGGATTTGGTGAGAATCTGTGTAAGATTGTTTTCGCAGAGGCCACATGCACAAAAGCCTCTGCTCCAGCAATGTTGGTCTTCCATCTTGATCTTCTGGAAATAAAAAAAAAGAAAGGTTTACAAAATTACTGTGTCTTGCCTGTGAAAGATGAATCATAGTGCTTTTCAATAGAGCTGCAGGTTGTCAGGGGACCCTCTTCAAGGTTATTGTTTCAAGCACCTGCAAAAAAACACATTTTTTAAGGCTTTCCACTACTTAGAAAGGAAATGAGAAAGGAGATGAAAACAGACAGATGAAAACTCGACTTAGCTGACTGCAAGCTTCTGTCACCCAGGGAAATGTGAAGCAAATTACATAGCACAAACCAAACAATATGAAATTGGTTTAAACAGATTTTTTTTTTTTTTCTAAAAATCTGCCTTCCAAGCCCATTCCTCTCAAATCCCCCAAAGCTGGCTTTATCCATGGTTTGACTTCAATATGTACAGCTTTTGCCAGAAGATTTTACACTCTGGAATTTGAGATGCAGCAGATCACAGAAGGTTCCATTTCCAGCAGACACTCACCACATCGCAGAAAATAATTTAAGCCACAATTTAAGCCATTGTCTGCATTCACACTGGAAACTACATTTGCTTTCTTAGCTGATTGCCTGTTCTGGGTTCTGTTCTAATGTCCAAATTTAGTGCCATGAAAGTACATATTAATTTATTCCAAAAATCAAATTATTCACAAGCAGTGATTTTCAATGCATCATGGGCATTAGATAGATTAGATGGTGCTGTAATTCCACTAATGACTGATTGGCCACTGAGATCAGGAAGCACGAACATAGCATAGGTCCTCAGTATTCAAACTCAGAAATGATTCTGCTATGTCATGTCAACAGCCATCCATGTAGGTGGGAACCCACACGTGGCATCCTACAGGAATGAGGAAAGCAGAACAAATAAAAGAGAGAACTTGGGCATTAGTAGTTTTCATCTCACCATGGACATTGATGCTGCCGGAAAACTTTTTGTGATGTTCAACCCTATAACATGCTCACACCACGCACACACACAGCTAAACTTGAGTGGAGAGGTGCAAGTAGCCTAATGAGGGAAGGGCTGGTTACTGAACTGGTGCTACTCAGGGGGACAGCTCTTTGCTATTTACACAGCTGTCCTCCCCAGTTGCTGCTTGGGCACTTCATGAAGTAGGTCAACAGGCTGCATTAATTCAGAGACCATCAGTCTTCATTTATGCCACTACACCCCCAGAAACAGCTGCCAGCTTCATACAGGTTTGTTTTGTTGCCATGCTTCAAGCACAACAGAGCTGCACCAATGGAAATGCATTCTCTCACTGGTGTGATTTATTTATTATAGGGGTCCTACAGGAAAGCTGGGGAGGGGCTTTTTATAAGGGCAGGTAGCGACAAGATGAGGAGGATGGCTTTAAACTGGAGGAGGGTAGATTTAGACTAGATATTAATTAGGAAGACATTCTTTACTATGCGGGTGGTGAGACACTGGAACAGGCTGCCCAGTGAGGTTGTGGATGCCTCTCCCTGGAAGTATTCAAGGCCAGGCTGGATGGGGCTTTGAGTAACCTGGTCTAGAGGGAGGTGTCCCCGACTATAGCAGTGGGTTGGAACTAGATGATCTTAAAGGTCCCTTCCAACTCAAACCATTCTATGATTCTATGATTTATAATGCAAAGGCTACATACAATTGACTTAAATTCCTCCGCCAGAAACTACACATTTTCTCCAAAATCAATAAACACTCAAGACAAAGGTCAGCATTTTTGCAGGTATTTACAGGAGTTAAGAGCCACTGAGCGTGATGTATAAATACAACAAGCAATACTATGCTATGTTATACACTATAGTGCAGACCAATCCCTTGCAGGTGAGAGATGCTCATTAAAATGCAATTAATAAGCAATGCCTGTGCACCAAAGGGCATAGGAGCTGACTATTAGAAGACACAGGGTACAGAGGCTTCCAGGTGAAATTTCCAGGAATGTGGGCATGAAACAAACTAGGAGATTGATTCAAGCCATGCAATGTGCTTACAAACGTGGCACTCATGGAATGAACGAGACCACCACTGCCCTCAGCTGTGGTTATCAGGCCCGGAAGCACCCTCTGTTTTCCAGCATTGAGCAACACAAATCCCACTGTGCTGGCAGGGGTGTCAGGCTCACCTCTGCTGGCTGTTGCGGAGACAGCTGGAGGACACAAGTCGGCTCCCCTGTGGTTTATACAGCAATCAATCTTCTTCCAGTCTTCTCTGGAGGCATAATTCGGAAGATCACAGTTGTCAGATTTGCCCAGGATATTACCAGCACAACTGCCTTTCTGCGCTGCAAGGCTTTACACAGCCACAAGTCCTCCTGGGGTTTTGTCACTCCTCACTCCACGACCATACCTGCACTGACATCTAATCTCATCCTACCACACTTCACCTTTCAGAGCTGCAGCTAGTTATTTAGATGGTACATTAGCAAACCCAGCTTGTGAGCTAGATTATAAGAAGTTGGTAAAGAAACAGTAATTTTATGAAAAGCTCTGACCTTCCTAGACTGTAAAATCCACATGGAGGGTGGAGAAAGGTGAAAATCTGCAAACAAACTCCTGTCATCGCTTCAGCTTACTAGCATATTTGTTAAATGCTAGCAGAACAAACCACATTTTTCCACATTGAGTGAAAGTAACAAAGGAAAATGTTTATCAGTCTCACATAATGACAGAGCAATGCTATTTAGAAGTATGGATTTGAGTGAAATAAACACTCCTTGTTTATCACCAATGGCTGCAATTATGTTGTCAAGTGATAGATGAGTGTTTTGATTTCCTCTTCCTGCTGTCTTTTTACCTTCAACTTATATTGTGTGCTTGCCACTGTTTATTCATGTACTGTTACAGAACCACTGAGAGGGGTTATTAATCAAGAGTATTTATTTTTCAAAGCAGTCACGCCACACAGTTGTGGATACAGCTGATGCTTAACCCTATAGACTCCTCCCAAGCAGTGTCAATGATGCTAAAAGCATCCCTCCTACGATACCTCCAGCGGTAATGTGCTCCTGGACATGAGGCTCTGTGCTAAACCAACAGTCCTGTCAGTCACAAATGGCTGCAGAAAACAGGCTAAGGATGAAAGAAATGCTTGCAATCTGCCTTTGTCCCCACGTCTGGGCACAGCTGAATCCCCAAGGAGCACACTGGTGTATGGGATTGTTTTGCCAGACTATCTAAGAATAGCTGCACAGTACGCTTCCTGCTAAGATGGCAAGAAAGTAGAGGAGTCAGTAGATCTACTCACAATCATGGTCTTAAAAACTCATGGTCTTTTTCCTGGTAACATGTTCAGCTCCTTCTTTAACAATCTACAGGTAACATGGACAAAGAGTCTTTATTTTGTGATTCTGTAACTGCCTGAGCACATTTCCCGACAGCGCAGAACTTTAAATCTTTGGAAAAGTAACAACATGCACAGATACCCACTTGCAACAGAGCCTTTAGTTTGCCTTTTCAGAAAGAGAAACCTATTCCTTAGTACTGGAGACAGGAGGACTTCTGGCAAAAAGGGAGAAGTGCTTCTCTTACTACAGAAACAGCAACTGAAGTAAGTTGCCAACATTCCCCTCATGCTGAAGTTTCATTTGAATTCACATTTATTTTTCTAAATCTGTGGTTCCCTTCAAGCTCACATTTGATACTTGGTATTTACCAAGGCAAGCACTGAAATCAAATCCAAAATATAACAATGTACTGGCGAGAATCTCAAAGTCCTGGAACTTTTGGCTGGGAAAGTAAGTAGGAAAAAGCATATCTCTGTGTCATGATCTCCTCATTGACAGTCCAGGGCCATTATAAGTAAAAACAAACAAAAAATCCAAAAAGTAATTACAAACCAATAGAATGACACCCTAGAGACTTATTAAGCAGCTCCCAGGAGTAGCTCAAGGGCTTTGACTCCTGCCCCAGGCAAGCAGCTCTCCACCACTCCCCTTCTCCCTCTAGCAGCAGCAGGGCAAGTCCAGCCCAACAGCATCAAGCTCAACGCTCGCAGCTCACTCTCCTGTACTTGCTATGCTGTTTCCATACAGGCATGAAATGATCTCCAAACGCAAAGTTTGTGTGCACCAGAATTATCCCATAAACCAGAGCAGGACACAAGCTATGCAGTTGGAAATCTCCTGATTTACATGTGTTTGACAGTAAGTATTGAAATGCTGCAACTTCTAAACTCTGTTGCATTATCAGGAGATAGAAGATCAAACACCTTTCACGAAATGGCAACTATCCTGTATGTGTGACAGACCGCACTCATTGCTAGCACTGCAGCCAAAACACTGCATACTGCTGCTTGTTTGCTGCACTGTATGGGTCTTTCCATCACATCTGCTATGAGATGCCTGCACTTGCAGAGCTAGTGTTACCGAAGAAAAGGGGAAGCAGAAGAGGAGAGCTGTTATTCAGCATGCTGATTACATCTTCTGAATCAGATATTTGATTTTAAATTTGGCTGAATCCAACTAAGAGAGTATGCCGCAATGTAGATATTTACCTGATCACATTTTCATACCTCAGTGTTGATCTCTCTCAGACTACTTCAATGCTGTGGCTGTATAAAGCCTCTTTTAAGATAGCATGAGATTTCTTCAAGCTATTACAAAAAATTCCAAATAACCTCAGAGACTGATAGGGATTTCATAAAGACAAGAACATCACTTTTAAACTGGTATCAGTAAAGATTTTTTTTTAAGGTATGTGACATCTTGCGATGAAGCTGTTAAGATGAATAGATAGCGCTACTAAAATATTAACAGTAGCTCAAGAGATGTAAATTCTTTAACTACTGTAGGGCTTGTAAATAAACGTTCAGATGGCACCCTGACAGTTACACAGATACTTGCTTCTCTTTGTGAGAGGGTTCACAGTGTCCAAAAGACCAGACTTATAAACAGAAAATCACATGAAGAATAAAAGGAGTGTACAGATGCCCACTATTAAAAGGAGGAGTAGAAAAAAAATAATCATTAGCATAAAGAGAAATCCTTCACATTTGGCCTGTTTTATGAAAGCTCTCCTGTAACACAACAAGAATTCAAGGCAGAGACAACCTTAAATGCAGTGATATGACTGCAGAGAACATGCAAGGGAGCCTCCCTGAAGAAGCCACCAGCGAAGGTGGCAAACAGGTGGCCACTGCAGCCTTAGTGATTCTTCGTTACAGAGCATTTCCCACCTGAACACATCCTTAACATACATACTCCCAGTGCTCTGAAGACACAGACAGTGGTTGACACAGTCCCTCCCCTAGGAAATTTGTTGGGTATCTGCTAATTCAACTCAGAACAACAATAAAGGAAAAGGAAAGCTCTGGTGAAAAGAAGGAAATAAAACAAGCCCACGCTACTGCAAATCAATGTATTTTCCTTTTTTATGCTAAGTTATTCTTTGGATTTGCATCTGATTTATTCACCCTCTCAGACGCCAAAGCAGATCTGAAAGTTTTATTGACTGATCAGAGTTGGCTAGACTAGTTTCCACAGAATACAGAAGTTGGTACTATTCAGAAGATCAAACTGGAGCCATCTTCAACAGTTTCCAGAAATCTGTAAGTTTTCACAGTCTGTGGCAGAGGACAAAAGAACACTGAAGACAAACTGGTGATAAGCTTTGCAACCTGTCCCTCAGACTCATCTGCTGATTTATCAACAGTCTCATGTTTTTACCTGACCAAAACAGCAATATATGAAATGTCCAGATCAGTTGGTCGGATTGCAATTCTTCGGTTTACTTTTATACAACATTGCAAAGTTCATGAAAATAAAAAAATTCTGCGTTTTCAAAGATGTCAAGAACATTATGCATATGTGACCGATGGATCTGTGAACTGGAACATTTCCTCGTCGTACAAGTCTTCTGGTAGTTTTTCATCTCCATCAGCAAAAAACGTAGGGAAAGGAGGGTTTTTATTGCAGTCTTTGTGAACACGCAATTTTGTATCTCTGACCTAAAAGCAAGGGAGGAAAAGGAAGGTTAATAAAATCTTACAGAAGACTTTCAGACAGCAATGCACAAGAAATTAAGGAAATCATCTAGCATGAGTAAGCAAAAACAGCAGCATTCACATTATACTTGCTTATCTGAAGGATTCTGTATGCAATCATCAGTTATTTTAATATCAACTTGTAACCAAGTCACTGATGAGTTAAAAAAAGCACAAACAGAAAACAAAGCCTCACTCCACCCACTGCCAAAGCAAAGAAAACCAAAAAAGCCAAGGGAGAATTTATTATCACTTGTACCAAACGGACAGAATCAATATCTACTCTTATAAATTCATTACTCAATATTTTAACATGTTATTAACATAAGTGAAGGTAAGCAGGACTTGTTTAACTGCGTTATATCCCACACTGCTTTCCTACATGACATATCAAGTTACACTATGCAGTGTAATCACTCCCTCCAACAACCAAGACATGCTTTTGTTTTTAAGACCCAGTTCTAGCAAATGATTTTGCAAAGATATGCACATATGCGGTAAGTGCTCCCTCTGGCTACCGCTGAGCTGCTCAGTGACTGCAGATTAACTATGTAGACTTCTTCCCCTAGGAATCAGTTCCCGTGTTTGTGGAACATGAGCCCTCAGGAAAGTTAATTTCCAGGAACTGCAGTGCCACAGAGAAATAACTTTCCTTTACTGACCTCTCTACATGGAAAAAAAGGTTTAAAATCTAGCCCCCGAAACTCCCACCTCTGAAGAAAATTAGTAGTTAGAATTATCAGCAAAAGGCAGTTTGTCTGCAGTGGAAGATAAGAGAAGTGGTATCTCCAAAGAAAAAAGAGCTACAAATTTTCAAATAATGAAATTTCATTCAAAATAAAATGCTTCACTTCTGTATCATTACACATGCTCTTCCTTCTGGAGCTGTAATAATCTCTTTCCATGCACTAAATTCAATTGGATTAGAAAAGGCACAACAAGATTAGAGAAAATTTTAGCATAGTGAAGATAAGCTCTCTTTCCCCTGCTCACCTCCATCTTTTTTTTTGGTGGGCTTAAGAGCAGGAAGCTTGCTCTTACTTGGTTGGAAAAAGCTTCAAATAAGAGAACTGTGATTTACAGCAGAAATTAAATAAAACAACTTTATGCCTGCTGACAGTTCTGTTCTGACAGCCTCATATTTACCAGATTCATATCAGCTATTACTCGAGCCTTAGCCAAAGTCCAACGAGGATTCCTGGAGATGAAGTGCACAAAAGGTTTGACTTAAATTTCAGCTTCTAGAAAACTGGTATTTATTATTTTTTCCCAAAGAAGTTCCAACAGTTTTCTAAGTGCAGGTTTGATAAACAGAAGAAAATCGTTTGTTGAGAATGAGGGGGAGAAAGGCTCAATACATTGTGTTGGTTCGGATGGCTGCTTAGGTCATTCCTCTTCTACCAGACACCACCCATTTGTCAACTGCCACACACGGCTACTGAAGTACCAGCACCTGGGGCAGACAGGAGTTCACATCTATATGCAGTCAACCAGGCGGAGGTCAAAGCCCAAAGACCTTTGCTGCAACTACAGCTCCAACTACAGCGAGTTCACAGGAAACATAACCAGACACACATCCAAACTGCTGCAGCCAAGAAGTCATCTTTCCCTTTCAGTATGCTGCTGTTATTTCTTTTACTAGATAAACATGTTCTAGTAACTTCACTAGTTACTACTATTCCCTTTTCCCTTTCTCTCCTCCTCCCTAATCCCATAACACATCACAAGACTTCTTTGCTACCTCTTTTCTGGAAGACAGCAAAAATGGACATGGTCACTACAATTACGGTATATTAGGAAGATAGAAGTAAATTACTTCTGATACCTTATTTATTTCCTATGCATCTTATTAGAGTGTTTTTCATCTCTAATTTTTTGCTACTTTGGATTATTCTTATTGCGGAATAGATATGTGGTGTTAGACTCAGGCGAGGTCGTTACAGGCTGGTTTGGATTCCTGGAAAATAAAAGGAATTCAAATCTTTGTTTTCCTTTTTTTTTTTTTCTTAAAGCAAATCTGAAGACTTATGAGTAAGACATCTGTTCTTAACTGAAGGCAAACTCAATGTTCTAATCTTTGTCATTCACTAGTTTACCTAAATAAATCTAAGATTTCTGTTCAACCTCAACGTTGTATTTCACGTATGAATGTCAAGAGGTAGATAGTGTCTTTTTTGTGACAAAGAGAAAACCTAAAAGTCTTAAGACTCTTAAAGGATATTTTCAACAGACCATGGTACAGTAATATTCCATTTTACCCCTTCTAAACTCATCAGAATCTTGACAGATCCCAGAAGCACGAACCACGGCTGGTGTTAAAATTATTTTCTTCTGATATGCTCTGTATTTTGATTGCTGTAACTGATACAGCATGTTCCTGGACTGGCAAAAAATACTACTCTTTTTCCATCCTTTCCTACATTTGCTGCTTTCAAATGCAAGTGAAGCATCAGCTGAAACATCCTGAAGCCTCATATCAAAGCATCAATATCAGACTGAATGAATGTGCCTCTTCCTCTCTTCTAACTTCCAAAAGTTCTTAGGCAGGTATTATTATTCCCATCAAAAGAGTAATTCAAATTCACTTTACAACTGAAAATTCCAATTAGCATCTTAAAACATGGTACATTTTCTATCTATATTCTCTACAGAATTACTGGATGACTTGCTTTGTGTTTATGAATAATGCAGGATGCCAAAAGTTTTCTGTACGTATATCTCAGATTTCTGCACGGTAATTTCACAATAATATAAGGAAGCTAAATAGAATGTATCGGCAGTTATAATTGTTTGTGTAAATATTGTCTTCTAAGTGACCCAGCAAAGCTCTTCCAGTTATCCAAGTAATCTTCTGAGAGCAGCCCTAATAAAGGGAAAAATGGTAGTGAATGTCTTTCACCTTATTCCTCAGAGTCACAATTCTACGGCTGCAAAACAATGCTTTATAGCAAAGAGTCCAAAGCTGTATCAAGTAACATTTAACTTTTTTCCTTCCCAGAGACCACAAAATATTTTTTAAACTCTGTGTTGAAACT
Organism: Numida meleagris; assembly: GCF_002078875.1. NCBI lineage: Eukaryota > Metazoa > Chordata > Aves > Galliformes > Numididae > Numida > Numida meleagris. The sequence goes on from NC_034410.1 coordinate 41,911,790, forward strand.
GCTGTATAAGCAATCGCTCTGGTAATCTCTTACAGAAAAGCAGTAGTCTCTAAAAGATTTGCAATTATGCACAAATAATTAACACACAAACCTCTCTCATAATTGCCTGCAGGCCCTACAAAACATCTATGATTCAAAATCTTAGACGTGACATCATTAAACCTTTAAGAAGTGTTCTACAGGTTTTCTGGCAGTATAAATCTAATGCATTCACAACTGATAGCACTGATCCCTTTCCACTCTCTTCCTCTAAGAACAAAAAAGGGGAAAAAATGGGGAAAATGGAGAATCCTATGATATCTGGGTGAGTGTTAATGCCCTGTTATTAAAATCCCATGCATCTAGCTCTCACTCACAGATGGAGCTGTGGTCAGTGCCCAACTGGCCTTTATAATCCATATAAGCATTCAATGTATAAATCAATATAACATAACCACCTGGCTTGCTTAAATACTGTTAATGTTACTGTATATTCTAGTGCACTATTCTAGGTAGGTAGGTAATATACATAGTAGCATAAAATGCACTACAGTATATTCTCTGTGAAGTTTTTTATTGAGAAAAGCTCTAGAGAAAGTTGAAATTGGACTTGGTCATGATTTGTCACCGTATCTTTAAACGACTCATGGAGTTTGCAGACACTTAATAAACTGTACATAAGCATGTCCCATATACAGTCAGCAAAATGGGTAGTATAAACAAACATAAATTCAGCAGTCTATCAACATGAAGTAATATGGTCTTAAGCAGGCATTAAAACTTGATGCTGAAGTCACAACTCACACTGGCAGTTTAACAGGGCTTCAGGCAGTATTAGCAACCACAGCCAAGAACACAAAATGTTTGCCAGACAGGAAAGTGTGTTTCAATATACTGAATTTTAGAAGTAATCTCCTCAGGTGTCATATGTTACCTAGCTCAGCCTCTATGCTATTTTCACAGTTAAAGAAAAAGAAATAATATAAGAATTACGACCATTTCTGACCTGTCTTATTTTGCCTTAAAGAAAATCCCCACACCACTCTATCAAGGTCCAGGATAGGGAACATGAGAGAGGTCAGGGAATTACACTGTTCTCACAATTCCTCCATTTAAGCAAAGCATCCCCAACTCAGGTGTCAGCAATATTAGCAAGTGAGATACAAAATAAGTAGGATGCAAACTTCTACAGACTTCTCTTAAAGAGAAAAAAGGAAAGAAGCAGTAGGGGAAGACTGAGAAGTTAAGTTTCTTAGCTCAAGCTCAGTACTACACTAAAGCAATGGTGTGCTTCAAGTTTAATTATAGCTTGCAAAAATCAACATAGTGATCAGCATTGAATATACTAAGAAAACTAGGCATCTTAAAAATAGGTCATGTATAAGACATTATCAAACCTAAACTATAACATCCAGTATTATAATATACAATATTATTATAACATCCCCTCTGTTAGAAAGCAGACACTTCAAAGAGATTAGTCTTATGCTTTTCCCCTGAATGAGTGAATAGAGAACTTTCTGATAATCTACATGGGAGAAGAAAATCAAGCACCATAAGCTTCCAGAAAAACAAACCCAACTAACCAACCAACAAACCCAACCAATGAACCAACCAAAAAAAAAAAAACAAAAAAAACCCCAACGGAATCAATTAGCTTTATTTCTCCCAGAGGATCAGTACCACAGTAGTTAATTCCAGGTCCTATAACCTAAGAAGATACAGCAAGAGTAACAGGTATTACCTGAGGTAGGTTATCTCAATAGGCACAACACAGTAATGTACAAATGTTCATTCTGCAACACCACACTAAGAATAGAAAAATTCCACACATTCTACAATGCTGCTAATTTTTCTTAACTTTATTAGACCTTGTCATTGAGAAAGAAATCCATGCTAAAGTAAGCTTTCTCGATTAGTTTTCCAGTTGGCTAGAAACATTACTTGTGTCAGTTATTTAACTGCATGGTTCAGCATGCAATATCAAATGAAAACTGTGTTCTAATTAGACCAGGAATCCACAGATCCTCATGTTCTGCACCTTTTGTGCTGATAATGAAATTTGAAAAAAATCTAAGTGCTTAATCTCCATCTGCTGATGCACTAAGTTTCCAAAAATATGTAACATAAAATAAATACATGCTTTAAGGTGCACTGTGATTTTAATGGTTACCAAGCAACAAAGAGGGGGTACTCAACAAAAAATGCATTCCTCTTAGAGGCACACAGAGAAAAGTATTATGTGATACTCCACTTCTTGAGCTCAAAGACAGATGGTTCCCCATCCCCTAGACATTACTCCTACCATAATTACAGACAGGTATTCAGCGCAACAAACAGTTATAATGAAAGCTAATATCCTATGGTTTCTCTCCTCAGTTACAAATAACTATACACCAATGTAAAGAAAGTCAAAATCTGTATGTAAACAACAAAAAAAAAAACCCAAACCAAACATGGAAGGAATGATCAAAACAAGCTAAAAACCACCACAAAATAGTATTGTACCTTCATCTCAAAACAGATTTAAAAATAAAAATCCATGAAAGCCTGAGTTTGTAGCACTTTGACCAAGTTTGTTCACATATTCTATTATGCCAGTCAGACAGTTCTAAGAGATGAAATATGTAATTCTACCCATGGGTCCTCAACCTTCATTTCTAAGAGATGAAATTAACTGCAACTCTGAAACGTGTATGCCAAAAATCATACCTGAAGACACTGGACTTTTAAATTTCAGAAAACTATGGCTTGAAACATTTGCAAAAAGGTAGGTATATTACAAGTACAATTACCACAGATTCTGCTCATCAAACAAAAAGACAGCAAAGCAGTCAGAAAAGTGCTTTGTGTCACTCTGAATCACAGAATCATACGGCTGGAAAAGACCTCTAAGATCACCTAGTCCAACCGCCAACCCACCCCCACCATGCCCACTGACCACGTCCCTCAGTGCCACATCCACACGGTTCTTGAACACCTCCAGGGACGGTGACTCCACCACCTGCGTGGGCAGCCTGTGCCAGTGCTTCACTGCTCTTTCTGAGTAGAAATTCTTCCTAATATCCAACCTGAACCTCCTCTGGCGCAATTTAAGGCCATTCCCTCTCATCCTATTGCTGTTACCTGGGAGAAGAGGCTGACCCTCACTTCACCACAGCCTCCTTTCAGGCAGCTGTAGAGAGCGATCAGGTCTCCTCTGAGCCTCCTCTTTGCCAGACTGAACAATCCCAATTTCTTCAGCCGTTTCCCATAAGACTTGTGCTCCAGACCCCTCACAGCTTCGCTGCCCTTCTCTGGACATGCTCCAGGGCCTCAGTGTTTTTCTTGTAGTGAGGGGACCAAAACTGAACACAGTACTCCAGGTGTGGCCTCACCAGTGTCCAATACAGAGGAACAATCACTTCCCTAGTCCTGCTGGGTACAAGTCAGGATAGCATTGGCCTTTTTGGAATCCAGACAGTTTTTCATGCAGTGAAGGGTTCACATCTCCAAGCCATGGGCTGACAACTTCTCCAGGAGTATACAGTGTGAAGCAGAGTCAAAGGCTTTAGTCAAGCCTAAGTAGATTACATCCATTGCCCTTCCCTCCACCAGTAGATAGGTCACTCTGTCATAGAGGAGAGGTTGGTCAGGCAGGACCTGCCTTCCAGGAACCAACCCATGTCGTCTAGGGCTGATCCCCTAGCTGTTCCGTACATGCTGTACAACTGCACTCAAGATAACCTGCTCCATAACTTTCTGTAGTACTGAGGTTGACAAGCCTGTAGTTACCCAGATCCACCTTCTGACCCTTCTTGCAGATGAGTGTCACACTGGCAAGTCTCCAGTTGTCTGGAACCTCCCTGGTTGACCAGGACTGTTGATGAATGATGGAAAGCAGCTTGGTGACAGTTGTAGGTGGAGCAGGAGGTCACTGTTTCCTCCTGAATTACAGGGGGATTATTCTACTCCCCATCCCCTCAGGGGGCTGAGTACCCTGAGAATAACTGTTCTGACCATTAAAGACAGATCGAATTAGGCACTGAGTACCTCAGTCTTTCCCTCATCTTTTGTAGTAATAATCGGTAATAATGTGGAAATCACTTGAAAAAAGCTATGAAGCCATCTTTACTTTTGATATTAGGATAAAGTTCCAATCATTATTTACGGTGAGTGAGCTGAACAGAAATTGCCACTAGAAATGGCAAGCACTTAGCTATTAATGCAGTAGACTGCCCTGACAATCAAAGTCCATTATCCTCTTCATATTACAGATGTCAACACAGTTGTTTACTGGATGTGCTCAGATGGCTTGGCCCAGCAGTCTCCTGTCAACAAGTCTGTTGAAAATGGCAGTACTGCTGCCTCAAGCATTTTTTTTTAAGCTAACAGCAGGACTGCTTTCTGAACTGAAACAGAAAAGCCAGGCTGGTAAAGAGGATACATTCCAATCTAAGCAAGAGTAATGCCTTAGCAAAGAAAAAGCAAAGTTGGAATAAAAAGGTAGAAGAAATTCATCAAGAAGGAAAGCACATTTCCAGTAAGTTCTTCTCCAAACAGAATTGCATAGTGCCTGATCAGCAAGGTAGCACTGATTTAAATTAGATCTCCACAGCATACATAAAAATGTGTGGTATGCACACACAAAATTTGCTTTAAAAACAGCTTGTATTACAGATGTTTAACAAGTGGTTCTTTTTTTTAACTGACTTAAAAACTTGAAAAACAAAGAATCTAATGAGCCTAGTTAGAATAAAAGTCTTTAGTTAGTCCAAATAAGAACTGTATTCAGAGTCTCAACAGCTTCATAAAACGCATCCTTGCAGGTAAGAGATCTGAGATGGGTACATTCGCTTGCCACTGGACCATTTAAGTGTGGATGGATTTTAACAGCATTACAAAGATTCACAACTTTTTGCAACAATTAGTTCTTGCTTAAGAGTACTATTAAGATCAAGTAATAAGGACGGGGCATCAAATGTTAATCATTTTTTCAGCTACATTACTTTGCTTGCATACATACATGATTTAAAAATATGATCTGATAACAAATTCACACTTAATTAAACCTCAGATTAATGTAAAGCTATCTATCAGTTCCAAGTCCAAAATAAGATACTTAGAATACAGTTGAAGACAAGGTCATTCATTCTGATGGACCAGTGAAATGCCAGTAAAACTGTAGTCTTAATTCTACATCACCTACGTAATGCACAGGGATTTTGCAGAAAAGCTGCCCCGGAAAAGTTCTTCTCCTGAACATGTTTACCCACTTTGTCTTCAAATCTTGGGAGAGAAATGTGTAATGTCACTATCCAGGCCTGGAGCAGACATGACAATCAAAGCAATTTATAGACACCTTACTCAGAAAATGGGCCTGCTTTCCAATGACAGACACACAAAAAGAAACTTCATTTTGCTGTCAAACACCTATTCTGAAGCTAGCTCTACTTTACGTAATGCCCGTGGACTTCTGCTCCACAACCAGACAATACACAGCAGAAACTGAATCTTCATGGTAAAAATAGGCCAATAAACTTATTCAAAACATCAGAACTTCCTGAACTCTGTAACTTTTCAAGAAACCACTTAAAGGAAGATTATTTAAATCTGCACAGTACTTCTGAGGATTTCAAACTACGGTTGTTATACATACATCTGTATATCTGACAATTTAGATAATCAACATTAATAAAAATATTTGATATCCTGTAACCAACATGTTAAGTTAGAAAAGAAACAACTTACAAGGAATTTGTTTGCAAATGTGTAGGATATACTAATAGGAAGAAAAATCTGTTTTGAAAAAAAATCTTTAAAAGTATTTCCCTTGCTTTGATGTAAATTATTTACGTTGTAAAAACACAGACTTCCCTCTGTTTCAGTTTCTCTTAATGTTAAAGCGCTCTCCTTAAAATCTGCAATTAACAATTTTGTAAAATGTCACAGATACATGTGTACTGATTGCAAAGGGAACTCATATCATTACCGTGAACTCAAATTGTCTCAATTACTTCTTAGAAAGGTAAGTGCTCCTGTGCACGTGAATGCCTTGAATAACTTCTCAGGCAGTGCTTGCTGTATTTCTGTATTCTGTTCATGAAAACAGCCCTTAAATCTCACCAACATAATATTGACTCAGATTAGAAGGGGATGCACCTAGCCCTGAGACACTTACCATAGAATTCCAATAACTGCTGTCTTATCATATGCTACCTGAATGCACAACCTCACTGCAAACCTAAGAATGAACTTTTTAAGCAGTGACCCACTGCTCCTATTAACCACTGTTTAAGAGAGCTGACCCTACTTGCTTTAATTCAATCGTACAAGATTGAACTCTAAAGAAATGATGATTGCATTCAACCAAATGTTTCTTCTCTTTCTTATTTTAATAAGAGAACAGTAGAAAGATAAGCAGTCACTAACACCAGAAAGTTGAAACTAGCAAACATACCTTCACCAGACAATTTGTGTGACCTGGAACAGAGCCATGTACATAAATAATATCATGTTTTGTGTTGATCCTCCACACCTAGGAGACAAAAAAACCCCACAACGTTACTGAGCTCATTTTATTCCCAGCTTTACAAATGGTAGCTGAGCTATGCACAAACTGATTTACTGGAGGTGGTATTACAAGGAAGAAGAATCTTCTACAGATGCCTTAACATGCCACAACATTCAGTCATACACTACTTGGAGTGCACAGTCTTCTAATGCAGGAGTCTGTTAAACAGTTTTAAGGCGCTTACAGTCAGGCAGGTTAAGGCAGCCCAACTGAAACTCCCAAGTCTCTTTTCCCCTCTAACAGTAAGAGCTGTTGTAAAACTCCTAAGTGACAAATTAAGACAAATATATTCAAGCAAACGTTATTGCAACCATTCGTCAGTTTCTAAATTCCGTGAAGTGCTCAACTGAACAAGCACGTTTTCTAGTTATGAATCATTAGTTTTAGTTAGAAGGCAGTAGCACACTTTGTTGCAGCCTAGAGGCTAATATGCTTTTTGTGCAAACTGCAGAACTTGCTGGCAGAGACAGAAAATAGTAGGTGTAATAGAGTTTGAACAAATGGAATAGGCATGAAAATATTAAGTGAAGGTTGCCAGAAGCCTGATGCTTTTTCTGCTGCAAAGGCAGAAGTCTTGGGACACAGTGCAAAACAAGAGCTGTGCAAGTGTCATCTGAAATCACAGTCCCCAAGGATTAGATACATGTAAACAAAATTCAGACATCTTCTTTGTAAGACACAAAAACACAGGAGCATACATTTGCTGCTGCTGTCTTTCGAACATGCTTATTGCTGGCAAAAATGGCAGACAGTACACCATGACATACAGCTAAATCCATTTGCTTGGCAATGGAACCATCTTATTCACATTATAGTAGAGTCAGACTTACCTTTAATCCAAAAGATGTCCTATAGACGTTACCCATTTTACCAGGCATTTTCTTTCCAGGGAAAACTCTGGAAACTTTCTAGAAAAAAACAGAAAAATTATATAATTGCAAGATGTATTCTTAGAAACTTGAGAGTAGCAGCAAGGAAAACAGGCTGGTATTTACAATGTTGAAAACATCTAATACTGATTAGTATTTAAAATGCTAATCCTTACTTGCTGGATGCTAAATATTACTTTTTGTGTTTTCTGAAATACTTGACCTCAATCATAAAACCACTGTAAATAATACTGCTGTATCCACAAAGGGATTCTAGCTTTGCTTAATATGAAATTGTTATAGATTCAGAGCAAAATCTTCACTCATCCCATATATTCATTTAGTGAAAAACAAGAAAACGTACAGTTCTCTGAAAGTGCTGTCAACACACAACTCTTACCTGTATCACAGCCAACAGCAACTAGCAAACTTGCCTAAAATACTTGTGGATGACAGTAGAGCTCCAGAGCAGTCCTGCCTTAGGACGTTGCCATAGTTAAGATATACTTTAGCTTCTCCCTTCACACAGTCCATGAGTTTTATATTTATGCACAACAGATTTTTTTAAAGCGTGTGTTTTTTCATAAGAGAATCTAAAATGACACTTCTTGCTACTGCTTTATTTCTGTATCCCATTTTTGTTTGGCTGGGAATATCCTGGAGAATAAAAGGCACGCACACACACAAAAAGGGCAAGAATAACTGAATAACTTAAATAATTTTCAGTTCTATAGTATTTTCCAGGGATTTGCCTCAGTCTCCAGTAATATCGTATTAATAATTAATTGTGTTTATTTATTCAACTTCTATGAAAGTCTTGATTTCAGGAAATCAACTGCAATAAAGTTCTAGGACGCAATTTTGTCCTGCACAGGGCAGGATTACAAAAAAACCTGAGGTGGTCAGTGCTAGACTGGAAAATTACAGATAATTCAGGCTCAGTACTGTGATCTGTCAGTTCTAATTCTGCAGCAAAGCTAGCTTGCAGAAAGTCCTCTTAGCTCAGCCTAAATGTTGTGCAAACGTTATAGGGACAGAATTTAAAATGTATCTGTTCCAAAGAAGTTTTAAAGTAATACTGCTTATAGTTTTAAACTTTAAAGTATTTCATACTCTGCTTAAAAGGGTATGAAGCCAAGGAACTATTCTGGGGATGAAAGAGCTCATTAAGTAGCTCCACAAACCAGTATAAGTGATAAAAGCAATCGAGATTCCACAATACAGCCATCTATTTCTGCAGAGAACAGCACGATATCTGCAGAATAAAACAATGAGTAAATCTTTTCTAATGTATAAATTCAGCGATTAAAGATTTTTAGAATTCTCTGTGAAGTTTTAAGACTATTTCTCCCAGCTATAGTCCAAGATACCACAATTTGCTCAGCTACTCACCAGCAATACAGTACACTCATACAGTTATCTGCACTGTTTATTATACAGATTTCTGAATCTCATTTGGAACAGCTGGGGTTCTCTGCTACCACAGAGCAGATAATTCATTTCTAGTAAGCAGTTCTAAATGTACAGGAGAATGTTTACAACAGAAGGTGAGAAGACATAAGAATCCTCACATTGGTAGATATTGCTCCAGGACGTCTGTGAGTTTTAGTTTGGCCGTGGCTGGCAGGCTGCCCTTTAAATCCCCACTTTTTCATGACACCTTGAAATCCTTTACCAATTCTGTAAAGAGGACAATAAAAAAAACAAACCTGGGTAAGACTTACAATAAAGTTTCCAGCAAGGAACAAGACTTTCAGTCAGGCTCACAAACTTTTTATAAACATTTACTTTTTACTTTTAGCAAAGTTCAGCCGATACAAGACAATAGTTTAAATATATCTGTAATCTATACAATAAACATATTCTAGTACAATACTTCAGTGCTGCTTTAGAGAATAAGAAGCACGATGAGGGAGTCATGCTACAATGATCTAAAATGTTCCTTGCTGCGATTGTACATGGCATTATGATAAAATTTTAACCAGTATCAAGATTTGACACCAGAAAAACAAAAAACCCAAACCAAAAGTAACTGTATAACAAAATATACCAAAACTTAACGAAAGGCAGTGTCAAGAGAGGGAGAGCATAGTTGCTTGGACTGTCATCAATATAAGCCAAGGAATATTTCTTCTCCCAACTACAGCATGTTCATCCCTTGAACACAGCTTGTTTTCACTACACAGTCTGTAGTAAAAGCATTTAACACATTTGATCTGGACTCATCTGACAAATAAGCTCTAAAGTAAAGTAACAAATAAATGCATCTTCAATGCCTTAATATTAGAGGCAAATATAATTACTGGCTCTGGAGTTCTGTTTACTGCAAGGAGAAACTCAACAGGAAAATCTGGTTCACTGTTACACAAAAGAAAAGCAGATTGCAGTACGTGTTTAAATCCACACTGTCAGTTTCCAAAAGGAAAAGTCTGTCCGCAGGGTTTGCGGCTGCCCTGGTCATTTAATTATTGTAACAAGATGATCCAATTTACAGAAATCCTTTCTCCGCTAATGGTCTTTGCAATGCCACAGTCCTGTTAGCTGCAGCATCAGAACCTTCCAGCAAAACATGGGAAAATTAAACGGGGAATAATCATGCATACTCCATGTTGTACCTATGGACAACACTTTGTCATCTTCCCTGATCACTGACGTGAAGAGAAAAACAGACATATGCTGAAAACATTGCCATTTCCAAAAGGAGATTCTCTCCTCTTCCACTTGAATAGTTCTCTGACTGGTGGTCTACTTGCCTACAGCAATTTTTTTCTTTAAAACCATCTATTATGGCCGTTTTCCAAGTAGGCTGCTTCTGGCATCTCTGCTGAAGATGGAATTAGTGAACTCTCCAAAGCCAAGTGCAAGTGCATCACACAAAACAGCTGTGCAGTTAGCAGAGAGAGCAGACTGGGGGCCATGATTAATTCTTTAGCAGCAGAAATGTGCTTGCAGTTCATAGAAAACCATACAGCCATCTAAAGCACTATTTCAAAAGAAAACCATTCAAAAGAACCACTTCAATATTTCACTTCATTCAGATCACTTTTAAGATATCAGCAATTTCGAATCCTGTATATTGTACTTTCCAATAAAATATAAAAAAGTAATCCTGCTAGAAATATTTAATATTTGCAAGAGGTGCCTTTTGAGAAAGTATTTACTTCATTGAGTGCAATAAGATACCATAAGATAAGAGTTCTTAGAGCTCAGTGATTTATACAATGATGCAATAGACCACGCTTATCTACTTTTAGTCTTCTTTTTAGCTATACACACATTTTACTGTGAACAAAGACATAAGAGTTTATAATACCAAAACCTTAAGAAAATGTATAGAAAGTTTGGACAGACTGGGAAAAGAGTACTCTGGTAAACCTTAAATTTCTCAGGTATCTGTTATTTGGAATATGGAAACAGTCATCAATATCTGAAATATTCTGATAAAGGTTAAGAAAGAGACCTCAATTGTAAATAATAATTTTTTATAATGTTTAAAGCTTTACTAACTACCAACATTCTTTCATCATATTTATTCAATCATTCTTTAGAATAGTTTCACTTCTCCTGTGTTAAGCACTGACTGAAGGTCACTGAAATACCTACAAATGTGCTTGATCTCAGTATTTCTTGAACTTTAGTTTTCCACACAACATGACTCTCAATCAACATTATGACTCAAAACAAAGTTTCATAAATTACATAAATGAAATTAAACAGTTTTTAATAAATAATTTAGTAAGAAGGAACCACAGTTTTGTTTCATTCTGGAGTTTTTCATTTTTTTTTAAGAAAGAATAAGCTGTGTATAACATTCTTTAAGCACATGTCAAGATGAAAAACAATCATATAGACAGTATATAGGTCTTCCCAGTCTTATCTTTTTTCTGAAATAAAGCTGGAGCCAGAATAAAAGCCATAGGAGTATGTAAATCAAAAGAAGTCTAAAATTCAATAAGGAACTACTAGCATCTGTTTAAATCCTACTAAAAAGCAGGACTGTTCAATCAGGCATTTACTAGCTCAGCCAATGTTCCTAGGTCACTCTAGAAGAATATCATACTTGCAACCTGAGTCCTTGTTGATGACCCTGTGATCTGTTCTCAAGTGGTGATTTCTCTATTATATGCAAATAATAAATACTGTGAATAAATTTTTCAGCACTTAAAATTTACTTCTAGCGCAAGATCTAACATTCTTCCAATTGTATGAAATGCAAAGAGCTTTTGAAACTAGTACTTATAAAAGCACAGAAGAGAATTTAAGATGCATGCTATTCAAGAAACAATGCTGAAAAATCAGAGATTTATAGCAGTTTACAGTTGTCCTTAACTTTCTGAATTCTGCCCCAAAATAACAATTATTTTAATACATTGTTGTCAGCTTCTGAACAGATGCTAGCTGTCAGCTCTTAGTATCACCAATTAATTTCAGAGTGCTTCATTGCTCTCTTCACTCATTTTAAAAATTACTAAGTGTGAATGAATACAGCAAGAATCACCAGTCACATGCAGAAAAAAATTACCAAACCAAAAGTGATATTTTCCAAAAGTGAACAAAACAGAAATTTCCAGCATAAGAACACTAGACCCTCTGTTAAGAAGTCTTGTGAGTTCATTTCCACCATTTCTTAGTGTGAGCTAGTCCAAAATCAAAAGATGATAACATATAGTTACCATATATGAAATATACTAAGATTACCCATAAAAGATACCAATGAAACATGTTATCTCTCCTGCAGTTACTTTTCTTTTGATGGTCTACATCCCCACTTCATCTAAGAAAGCCTCAATTTTTTTTTTCTATGAAATCTTTAAATGTAAACATACAATTCTAATTTCAAACTCAAACATGCATAAGAAAAGGTGCATCTCCAAAACCTTTTAATAGGTATAGTTCTGCTAACTTAAAATATTTTCAAAAACATCATGGTCTTTCATAGTGGGACCTTAATCCAGACACACATTTAAAACAGAATTAACAGCTAGATTCTACTCTGAAAGAATCAAGTTGCATATGTGATATTTGGGAGATAGTTATCAAGAACTTACATTAAAGTACAGCATTTCTCATCCTACTTACATTGTTGAGATTTCTTGAGAAGACATTTACTACCTGTTGTCTTGGCTTGAATCAAGGACTAAAACAGTATCTGAGCAAGTATGCATTAGACCTATCTTCATTAGGCTTGAGGGTATATCAAGTATGTACTCTTTTGTAATACACTGAATTTAGTCACTTACTTTACTTAGCTCAATCGAAGCATGATTGCTTGGGTTCCATAAAGAAACCACAGGCAACAATCATGCATATGCAAAACTAACATGAATGTTAAATGCAATGAAAATAATCATTGTGCAGAGTCAGAAACAGAGTTTAATTAGACACAGTTGTTCTAGCCTCACCTGCTGGAAAGCAGCTGTTCACCTCAACCACACAGTTTTTACAGAGCTTCAATTTCCAGGTTTGATAGAAGCAAAATGCCAGTAACTAATAACCCAACCTTCATTTGAAAACTACCAAAATAAAGCACTGTAATTAAGCCACACTTCAGTTTGCTGCTAACTCTTTGAACTTAGCTGATTTAAAGAAATATCATTTAGATACTGCAGAGGAAAAGGACTCCAACTATTCAGTCAAATGATTTCAGACAACTAGCGAGTATACTTCTGGATTCAAATGATGCTGCTAGCCTATACAGCTCAAATAAAGCCACTAATCACACAAGAAGTCACCATTTGCACATTTCAAAAATAATCACCTTTGGCTTTTTCTTTGTAGTGACAACATTTCTGATTTTTCATTAGTTCCAGAAAACATTCACGAGAAAGGTGATGAAGTGGCAGAAAAATCTATTCCAACTCATGCTCCATCCAGCACTCAGGCTACCAGTGCAAGGCCCAGTCCCACCTCCTCTCACCTCACATTTTGGCCATCTTTGTACTACAGAGGGAAACAGGTTGGGGCATGCAACTGGCCCAGATGAAAGCCTGGCCAGTAAAGAACAGATACACCACACACCACTTCCCCTTCATGCACCTTATGGTGGCAGCAAGCTGGAGGAATGGTGTAGATGCAAACACCACTCCTTTGGGCAGCAATCTTTGCTATGCCAGCCCAAACACATCAAAAAAGCACAGTCCTTAACAGAATCATTTCTGGATTGTGCTGTGTGCTTTAAAGCATATTAGTGCTAAAAACGACTACCAGGCCACAGGAATTGTGAAATTTACTCCTATCCCAAATAAGGTTCTCAACAGTACCCATTTTTGATACATACCTCTGAAACTGAGGACAACCCTACTTAAAAAACAACTATGAAATTTAAGGACTGAACTTTTAAATTGCTGAAGATAAGTATTAAGGAAAAAATTCAGCACTAAGAAGACTGACAGCTCCCAGCCACACTGTCTACTGTCAGTAGACAGAAACTACTCACACTGTGCTGAACAAATTAAGAGACTTCATATAAAAACAAGCTCTCTCTGTCCCTAGCTGAGCCTTCTTGTTCCTATGAGTGTTCTTCTTCATAGATATACATGAATCAAAACATTTAAAAAGATGAACATATTCCCAAGGGAAGTTTAAAAGCAGATATCCCCAAGAAAAAAGCCAACCAAACAAAAAACCTACCCTATATTTTGGTAATCAAATCTAATCAAGATACCAACCAAGTCTTTTCTGAAACGTAGTACTAGCAGTTTTTTTAACATATGATAGAGAACTAAAAAATAAAAATCCTTACTCATGTTTAAGGATCACATTTCTGATTTTCATCTTGGCAGAAGGATGTATACAAAGGGATATTGTGCTCACCTGGATCATTAATAGTTGGTAAACACTTAAACATCATTTATATATCCCACTATATTCCCTCCTTACTGGGGTGACACTTTTTTTTTCCTTTAAATACAATTAATAATGCTAAGAAAAGCAGCATTGCTATGATTATCTATATGACTTCCAGCATTGCACACTTCATTGTTTTCTCAAATTAAAAAAAAATCCCGACAATCTCAAAAATATGAAGGATGTGTTAATGTAAAGAGTATTTCTAAAAACTGTAGTTGCAGTGGTAGCAGTTATTGGCTTTTAAATCCACAACTGTTTGAATCAGGGAAAAGGAAGTTGCCTCCTGCTGTGACTCAGCATAATATTCTTATATAACTTTTCAAAATGCCAATATGGCTTCAGACCTCCAAGTGCCTATATGATCTCTGAAGATGGAACTTTAGAGAGAAAAGGCCAATTACAGCCTATGGACCAAACCTTCACAGATTCTCTCTTCCTACAGAAGGGAGAAGGTCTCTCCTCTTAAGTGTGGTCCCAACACAAGTATAACAACAAGTATATCCTCATTTCTACCCCAAAGTGCAGCCCAAATGCTATAGACCAATGTTGTAATCATTCCCAAGATAAATTGTTTACTCTTTGTCAAAGCATTTCTTGGATATTTTTGTGGCATTGTGAAAGCTGTATTCCTTATGTGTACAGTAACTAAGAATGATGGATACAGTATTCTGAAAAATAAAAACAAAACCCATCCAAGTATGGGACTAACAAGCACTGGATGATGTTATACAGAACAAAGTAAAAGACTCAAAGAAAAACCGAAATGTACTCAAATAATTATTTCCCAAGAATCGAGGTAATTTAATGCAGAGTTCCAGAAAAGTGGCTATTAATTAAAATCAGAATAGGAGTATGGCACAGAAGGAGGCTTAAAAAAATATCAGACGTAGAAAGACTGGAACTGGAATTAGGGAATCATACCAACAGAAAAACCACGATGAAGAAAATCCTGATACCTCCTTCCAGTTTAAGAATGTTTTCTTTTCCTCTTATATTGGGCACCTGTACATCAGGATGACACGCTGCCCGAATGAGTGGTACAAACAAATAGTTAATTTTCAAAATTGGATCACACAAATAGATGAAAAATACTGTCTAAAATGATGAAATGGATTCACCGAACACAGGCAGGAACACTGTCTGTTCTCAGGTGGCTCACAAGTTCAAATGTGCACAGAGAGATATAAATCAGTACTCTGAGGCTGCTTACCAGCATCTCTTCAGGTGCAAAGAAGCTTTCCTAAGCACTTGGAAATACTCTACAAAAACAAAGCTCTTCTGCATTAACCAAGTGTGACATGCACTCTGCATGCATGGAATGCTCGTATTCCCGATTATGCAAGTTCTTTGCTTTACAAACAAGCTGTAGTCTCTCATAGGCTGCTCACTGAACGCAGTTTAGGAGCTGAATTAATAATGCACCAGGTGCAATACATAAGTAAATCTGACACAGAAAAATGCTAATTCCAGCGAACTCCTTGATTTCCTGTTCTAAATAAGGTGCCCTTATAGGTGTATTCAGTTGGAGCTATGTGAGAGATGACTATTCTGCCGTGTTGAAACGGTCCATTTCCCCCTATATATGCAAAGCTCTGTGAGTAGTATTAGACATTTCTAATACGACATTTATGTGAGACAGTTACAATGGACACCATTTCAAACAAAGGCAGTTTGGTGTTATCTCCATTGCACAAAAAAATTAAACATCAAATGGAAAACATTATCTTGGTGGCACAATGCAAGAAAAACACTTCACTAACGCACGGAGATAGCTCTCATTTCTCTTGGGCAATGGCAATCGTGCATGTAGCAGACGAGCCATGACTAGTCCCTGTGGCAAGATGCCAAATACTCTTTTGACAACCCGTACCACTTCAATCCTAATTTGGCATTCACTGTGGTCTGAGAGGAAATCATTCCTCCCCCGTTAAAGTAAAAAGATCGTTAGCGGTTGCTGGCAGAGGAGATGAGCTGGAATATGAGAGAAAACAATCCAGCAATTTGACAGTTCTGTTGTCCAGCTAAATGTACTCACCATCTCTTTGCTTTTCTTTCTGTCAACATGATTAATCTCTTTGCATCTCTTTACCAAATCAAAATTAGGCAGCTTTGCTGAGAGCTGAGGCCTCTCGGCATTTACTTCCTCCCACTTGCACATACCACACAGGCTGCACTGCTGACCTCCTGGCCCGTAATGAGCTTGAGCAGCTCTTCCTTGGGCTGTGTCAAGCCCTTCAGCACTCATCATGTTTGTGACAGACAGCACGTGCAGAACCACAGCCCTAATGGTTGAGGCTTTTTTTGTTTACAAACCATGTAGAAATTCAAAAGCCTCAGAGAAGAAAGATAATCCAATATTTCTGACCCAATGGCAGAGTAGATTTCCATTGCAACTGTGCTTCAACTTTTGCTGAGCTGTAAATTCAACCCAAAAGCAGCAGAACAGAGAATTCAACCAGGCCATTTGAAAGATAAAGCATACACATGACAACACTGGGAACGTACGTTTTTGCAGTAACATCCACCATCTGGCCTGGGCGGAAGTGAGCAGCATACAGAGGAGTACCTTCAAAAGAAGAGGAGAGATCCTTTTGAGCCAAGTGCCAAAACACTCAAATCAGTACCAGTCATTGCCATCCACGTTTGACTAAAGGCACAGGAAAGGAAACAGAGTTCTGCTTTTTATCCATGTGTTATTTATTCTTCTTTATAAACCTCAGTGACTGAAATAGATGCTTTCTAATTGCTACTTAAGCCCATTTCTCAGTTGCTAGCCCCATTTCAGATGAGGAGGAAGGAAGGGTTGGGGCTGCACTTAGAAATGTTGCATTCCTGACACTGAAAAAAGCCCCAAACTCTGAATTAGTTAAGACACTTACAATAAGCAAACTTGGCAATAACACAAAACATGCTCCCCTTGTAACAATTAGCAGCTCACAAAGTGGGGGAGTTAAAAAAAAAAAGAAAGAAAAAAGAGCTTTGCAGTTCCTCTTTTTTGTCTGGACTCAGTGTTTCTAAACCAAGGACTGTAACAGAAGAAGATCCACTTGGGAATTACCTATACACAACCTTTTCGTAGGAATAGTGCTCCTGTAGGTCAATGACATCACTCAATCGAGTGCAATTACCCACCTGATCGAAGTTATAACTTTAATTAAAGATTTGCCTTCAGCATTTTTTTGTCCAAATGCAATATTCTTTTATAAGCAACATTTAAAAGACAAACAGAATTGATAACACCGTTTACTATAAATGAACTTTAATCCGAAGACCCACAGAGCCACAGTTTTAGCAGAGCTTCCACTCTGTTTTAAGCCAGTTGAAGAAATGAGATTTTAATCACATCATGGCTACATCTATCGTCACGCGATTTTCAAATCTGTATGAATGATGCAAACCTCCCTCCTACATCTCAAGAACAAAAGTCCTCACATTAAAACATGTTATTTTATGATCCGTACAGACCTGGGCTAACACGTATGATGTCGTTACATGACCCATACAAACCTGGGCTAGCATATCTGTCAGCAGCAAGCAACTGATGTAAGATGAGGTACATGAAGGATGTTACGGACTAAATATACACTCTCCTATTGACTTCAGTAAAGATCAACGTACTGAAAACCTGAAATTCTGCTATATATGAAGCACTTGCTTCCATTAATTACTCCAAACTTCCTCTTCACGCCAGACTTGATCTTTATCAGTTACCACACTGTCTTAAATACCTCTTGCTAACAAATTCCCTAGAAGCAAATAAATATACAAAACAAGTTTGTTCGTGCTCAATGACAGAGAAAATAAGAGTTCTGCAATACTTGGCAAAATTCCACAGAAAACAAAAATGTAACATACTTTTTAACTTGGTTTAGATCTACAAGAAATGGCAGATGCTAAATGACTGCATATATCGGATATATATAGCGGATAAAAAGATTACCTGGTTTAATTATGGCATCATCTGTCACATTAAATGTTGTAACTTTCTGCTTCCGTGGTACTCCAGCTTCTCTAAAAATTTCCATTTCAGCCTCTGATTTCTGTAACAAACAGCAGCCATTAAAAAAAAAAGTGATCTTAAAATACTCAGAGCATAGAAAGCGATTAGAGATGGTCAACACCACTCAGACAGACATTCACACTGCATTTTTATCTTGAGTAATAACCCTCTATAAAATACATATAAAATTCCCATGTCTGCATTTTGTTTTTTGAGTAGTTAGCCCAGAGCTGCATCACATGAACAAGAGGTAAATGAAGATTTCTAAGATCACGGGGAGGAAACCAATCATTTAGAACACACGTAAAATATATCAGTGCTTTTTCACAACTTTGACTCTTTTCAAAATGTTCTATGATAACTTAAAAAATAATTTAAATTGTAAATAATAATTTAAATTTGTCCCATCCCTGGGGGCACTCATGGCCAGGCTGGATGGGGCCCTGGGCAGCCTGACCCTGTGGGTGGCAGCCCTGCCCACAGCAGGGAGTTGGCACTGGGTGGGCTTTAAGGTCTGGCACTGCAAGAACTTCCAGAAACGCTTAACTGAGGCTGCAGGAAAAAGCGATGCAGCTGACTTGGCTTCAAATGAATTCCAGAAAGCAACTGAAGCATCTGACAGTGCTGCTACACTTGGGCAATCACAGCACTGAGGTTCTTCTCAAGAGCTCGGTGCAATTATCTCTCAAGCAACAAAACATTGCTTTTTCAGACCAAACTTTAAAACTTATTTGATTTACTTCTAAAATCTGCATGCTGTGCTACCTTTTGGTTTTAAAAAGTTGTGAGGTGTTACGAGAAGAGAATGAAAAACGAAGGCGCAGGAGGATGGAGCAGCTCTGACTCAGCCATAAACCCCAATCTCTATCTTCAAATAATACTATCTTTTTTAAAAAGGCCATCAATTAAATCCAAAAAATCTCCCAAAAGACCATGAAAATTCAAGGCATTAATGGACAGCGACTGTACTGTACTGCAGTACCTTACTGGAGGACAAAAGTAGGAAGCAAGGACAAAAGCTCCTCTACTAGGAGTAGCTCCTCGACTAGGTCTCCACTGAGGTGCGCAACTGCCTCCCCAGAGAGCATCACGAGGAGCAATGCGCTCAGCACAGGGCCTGCAAGGAGCTACTGCAGTTGAAAAAAAGCACCTGGAAGTCAAAGGGGGAAAACGGCTTCCCCATCACAACAGCCCCATTCCAGCCTTTCCGCTTTCTATTCTACCTTAGCAAGGTGTCTGAGCAGCCACACCACCGTGGCCTTTACAAAGCCCCCCTAAAGGCAACACCGGCAAGAAGAGAAGAGGGAGTGAATTCTCAAATGCTCTTATTTGGAAAAGACCAACAATGCCTTCTGATGTTTGAGGAAAATAATGAATCTGCTCTCACTTCAGGGAAGTGTATAAAAATATTTGGAAGAACTGTTACAACACTGACAGACTGGAGAGGTGGGCAGGGAGGAGCCTGATGAGGTTGAATAAGAGCAAGTGTAGAGTCTTGCACCTGGAGAGGAATAACTGCATGCATCAGTACAGGTTAGGGCTTGACCTGCTGGACAGGAGCTCTGCAGAGAAGGATGTGGGTGTTCTGGTGGATAGCGGGTTGGCCATGAGCCAGCAGAGTGCTCTTGTGGCCAAGAAGGCCAATGGTATCCTGAGGTGCGTTAAAAAGAGCATGGCCAGCAGGTTGAGAGAGGTGATCCTCCCACTCTATTCTGCCCTGATGAGGCCACATTTAGACTGCTTTGTCCAGTTCTGGGCTCCCCAGTTCAAAAAAGACAGGGGTCTCTTAGAAGGAGTCCAGCAGAGGGCCACAAAGATGATTTGGGGCCAGGAGCATCTCCCTTATGAGAAAAGGCTGAGTAACCTGGGGCTGTTCAGCCTGGGGAAAAGAAGACTTGAGGAGGGATCTGATAATGTTTATGAACATCTAAAGGGAGGTGGGAGGCAAATGGAAGAGGCCAGCCTCTTCTCAGTGGTGTGCAGCAATAGGACAAGGAGCAGTGGCCTAAAACTTGAACACGGGAAGTTATGTACTAACGTGTGGAAGAACTTCTTTACGATAAGGGTGACAGAGCACTGGAACAGGCTGCCCAGAGGTTGTGCAGTCTCCTTCTGTGGAGATATTCAAGACCCATCTGGACACCTACCTGTGCAACCTATTGTAGGGAACGTGCTTTAGAAGGGGGGTTAGATTCGATGACCTCTTGAGGTCTCTTCCAACCTCAGTGATTCTGTGACAGAATTGTACCACTGAGAATAATTTTGTAATAAGGAAATTACTAAAACCCTCAGTAATGGGCTGACATCAGCCAGAATTTCTTTTTAGCTTGAAAATACAAACCCTTCTTATTTTTTAAGGAATTTGACACTCAAAAGAAATACATGAAAGTCTCTCTGTCAGTAAAATTACTGAGGGAATCACTGGGCTGAATTCATTAAAAAAAAGTCAGCAGCTGTGAGGAACCCAAGGAAGACAGGTGTTCTTGTGAGGGATTTACAGAAAATAGAGTGCTTATGCTCACACAACACAGAATCATTCCACTTTCTTTTAGTTCCTACGTTTGAACATTTCAGAGAGAAAAGAAATGCACTGAAAGATAAACATAGGAGAGCAACGATTCAAATCTGAGTTAAACCAGACAAATAGATCGCTTGTAGCTACCTGAGCAGTAAAATTGGTCAGAAACTGCAGGCCAAATTCTCTTAGAATCTCTGCAGTTCATACAAGGATGATGACGACGATGGTAACTACACAGAGCTCAGATCTAGGCCAAGTCCTCACCACAGATTTGTCCAAGGATACTTGGTCAGTATCTTTATTAAAATAAGCTTAATCAAATCAATAGGAAAAATTCATCTCCAAGAGAATCATTTCCATAAGGCACATCACTGGGAAAGCCCTTGAATTGGCTTTTTATGTAGCCCTGCTAGATATGTTTCTCTCTGTTCCTTTGTCCCTTGTGTATTATGACTTTGACAACACTGAATCACGGCCAGCATCACCTTCACAAAGAGATCAATTGCATGAAGCCTAATGTGCAGAATACAAACTGAAAGCTGTTTGACTCTCACAATCATCACATGTCTTAAACCAAGGTTATAGGAAAGAAAAAGCACTGCTGCAATTTCTCCAGGAAAAATGTCACACTTGGAAGGTGGAAATGGACCAAAGTAACACACAAAAAGTAGAAGTAATGATGATAAAATACAGCATAAACCCACTGAATATAAGGAAGAGAAAAGCCAAGAGATTTACCAAATGAAAAAAAAAAAAGCTAAAATGTCAAAGAGAGACAATCTGCTTAGTAATCACAAGCTCTATTTTCCTTCCTGCCTAAATCAAATAAATGAGTCTCAGGACACCACGAGATGTGAAAAGTAATACTTGATAGAAATGATGGATCACAGAAACGGCAACCCTTTGAGGGAAAGCTTTGTTCCTGCCTTGATCTATAATTTAATTTTCCTCGTCAGGAGTGATGACAGCTCAGAGAGGCGGCCAGAAGCACTGAAGGTGGCTGGGAACTCCGCATCAGGTGCGTGGTGCTTCCAAACAAGTGTGTGGTTTTGGTATCACTGCAGATGAGCTACGTTTATGAAGGCATCTTCCTGAAAATTCATCTCACACTTCTACATCAGTAAAAGTGGATGCCAATTAGCAATCTCATCAGATCTGTGGAGGCATTACAACTAAACACCTCTTAACCAAGAACTGAGACTAGCAGTAGGGAAATAAGCAAGCATGAGTGTGGCAAAAGATCAGTTCCCAAACATGTCACGTCGGACAATTAATCTTACCACAAACAGACAATTCTGTTGCTGTTATTGTTGTACTGTCAACACAAGAGAAACAACTCCAACAAAAACACGCAAAACAAAGTTCACTTACAGAAAAAGGAGATCCGTTTTTCCCTCCAACAAGCAGCTTTGCTGTTTTTCCACCTGAATCTTCCTTTGAAATGTACTTCAAAACATGGCAATCTTGCACCTTAACAAAAGGGAAACAGGGATTATTTAAGCATAAGCAGATGTGCGTGCTTTGATACCCAAGCTTACTTAATCTCTTAAGATTATCAATGCAAGACAAAGTACATCCCTTCTTCATTCATATTTGTGTAACAGGAGATACAGTGCACAGCTAGGGCCACATGTTACACTTTTACCATAGATACTCTTTTCCCAATTAATTAAAGACTTATCTTAGAGAAGATATTTGTAAAACAATACCTACATTTTCATGATTGCTCTAGTGAAAATTAACTCCTATTGCCATCTTTTGTAAGCAAAATGTGCAAAATCTAAAGGGGGGCTATGAGAAAGAATGGAACAGGCTCTTTAGCAGAGTCTGTTGTGATAGGACAAGGGGAAACGGTTTCAAACTAAAAGAAGGGAGATTTAGACTGGATACAAGGAATAAGTTTTGTTGCAATAAGGGTGGTGAGGCACTGGCACAGGTCGCCCAGAGAGGTGGTGCGTGCCCTGTCCCTGGAGATACTCAAGGTCAGGCTGGACAGGGTTCCGAGCAACCTGATGTAGTTGTAGGTGTCCCTGGTCACTGCAGAGGAGTTGGACTGGATGGTCATTAAGGGTCCCTTCCAATTCAAAACGATTCTATGGAAATCTCTACTGCACGCAGCTGCAAAGCATGCAATAAGAGATTGTGTTTCAGCCTCCTGCTCATTCACCCTGTAACCCTGGTGTCCTTCACAGCCCTCATTTATCACTGGGCAACAACAGGCATGCAAAACAGTTTCATCTCAGCAATGTCTCCCAGAGAATACCAAGAAGCAGCCTCACGGCTACAAAGACTCAGCAGCCAAAGCAAAACTAATCTCAAAGTGCAGAAAGGTGGCAAAAATAAGCAAAGCAGGAAGGGAAATCCAATTTTACACTGCTCTCCCATCTCCCCTCTGCTCGGCCCAATTTTGCAGCACCTGAACACTTGAGGCAGAAGGCAGACCTCTTCTACTCATAGAAAATCTAGTATGCAGAGAATTGGCACAGTGTGCTACGCAGGGCCACAATAATTTTTTTAAGGAATTTCTTTCTCTGCGAAGTGATACGCTTCACTTTTGAGAGTTCTGGTTAATCTGAATACAGTAAAGGAGATGAAATTCAGCAAGACTTGTTTCACCTTAAGTAGTGTGACAGCGTGCTTCTTTCCTGACTTGGTCCACATTGGCATCATTCCCAGTTTTACTGCAACAACACCAACTCTGACAGAATCTGTAGATCAGAAGAGAGCACAGATCCAACTCCACACTTAACATTTGAAAGAAGCCATCTCACAACCTACAGAACTGCTGGTGAGGTCTCAGCAGCATAGACCTGTACTAAGGAGCTGGGGATGGAGAGCAAACACTGCTGACTACCTGCACGCAGCCTGGGAATAACCTACTCACTGCTTTTAATCATAGAATCATAGAATCATAGAATTGCTCAGGTTGGATTTAATCCTCTAAGCAATAAAGTTTTACCTGTTCCAATTCTGTCTGACAGAGCATGCAAACCAGTTCAACATTAAGATCAAAACAACTGATGCTTCAGACTCTTTCTTCTGTGAAATTACAACACCTGTGCAGAATCCTACCACCAAACCAGCTATTAAAAAGTCTTCTGTAGTAGTTCATCCCACTCCACTCTGCATGTTTTTGACACTGTAACTATACAGCAAAGGCACCCTATCAAGTCTGTGCCTTCCCACAGTCCTCAGCTTGAAAAACAGAACACTTCAAATGAAGAATAAATGCTTGAAAAATCCAGTATATTTCCCTGTAAGTAAATGTAATGCATCAGTTCTCCAAAAAAGCATTCAGAACACCACACGGTGTTAACATCCTTGTGGAAGCTTTCAGTTCAAATCAGCACCTGGTCAGTTCCAGTGCCACTCAACGTTCAGATAATAAACTAAGAATTCATCTAAAAAGAACCCCCAGAATGTAAACTACGCAAAGTCCAAAGTGTTCTTGCAAATACTGCTGGACTGAGAAAAACTGTAATATAATACATCTCACTTCTCGGCACTGATTCCAAAGTCTCATTTGCTAGAGCACAACATGAAGTTCTTGACTCTTCAGAAGGACCACATCATTTGACACTGCCCAACACAGTCTGCAAATCCATGAGAACATCCTCGTGGACAACAAGAGAATTCGGAACAAAGCGCGCTTTTCTACCTTGCAGAAGGTAAGGACATTAAGGTAACAGACAAAAAGCTTATGGAACTTTGGTATTGTTGAATGCAACAATGATAATATCACTTTCATTTCGGTATTTCAGAAGGTTTTCTCACCTGGCTTCCACTCATTCAGCGGCCACGGCTCGTCCTTCAGTGGGCACAGCTTGCTGGCCGTCTGCGCTCTGTACTCCTCTGCTGCCGCCTTCCTGAGGAACTGCACATTCTCTTCAGACAGATGCTCATGCCACCATGTTGAATTGTGCACAGGCCTGGATGCAAAGCCCAGCTGCCACCTTTCCAGGGGTGGGAAACAGTTTAAGTGTCTGATCAGTTCAAATAATGACCCGTGACATGTATATTTGTGATGTGCTACATACAAGATTATACCACTGCGTAATACAGCATGCAGTAACAAAGACATTATGCCAGTAAGCTATTCAACCACAACCACTCAAACTGTTGACCTTAGAATCACAGAATCATTAAGGTTGGAAGAGCCCTCTAAGATGACCTAGTCCAACCACCAGCGCACCCCCACCATGCCCACTGACCACGTCCCTCAGTGCCACATCCACACGGTTCTTGAACACCTCCACGGCCGGAGCGGCCGCGCTGGGGATGAGGCGTGGAACGCAGGCCCGCGCCTCCCGCCCTCCCCCGCGGCCCCGTCCCCTGTTCCTCGCTACCTGTGGCCGGATGCCGCCGTCACCGCCCGCAGCGGCCTCGCCGGCGCCGCCGCCGCCCGCAGCCGGGCCCCGAGCCGGGCCAGCAGCCCCCAGCCCGCCATGCCGCCACTGCCGGCGGAAGCGCTGCGCCGCCCGGTCCGTCGCGGAACCGTTCCGTGCGGCGCGGGAAGAACGTTCCGCTGGGAGAAGCGCGGAGTTCCGTGCGGCGCCGCAGGGATCTGGCGGGGCCGCTGTGTGGATGCGAGCAAGGGGAAAGCGCAGTGAAGCAGTGCGGGCCGCCGAAGTCTCTCTCTGCTCATGTTTTTTTGTTTTCCTCCGTTTTCTTTGCCACTCTGTGGGGTGGGTGTGTGTGTCTGTGCATTCCAGCTAACCTGGCCCAGGCGAGGCTGCTGTTTGTACTCAAATCTGTGAGAGGCTGCAGCAGTCAAACTTCAAACTGCCAGCACAGGAATCAGCGGGACAAGAACTGCCTTCAGAGCGCGGCAGTGAAACATGTTTGCACAGCAGTGGGAATGGCTATCAAGTTTTTGGAGAAGGAAGGGTAAGAAACGGAGCCCTTTGCAAAGTAACCCTCCCTGCTGCCTGCTGCCTTGAGTAGTCCTCAGAACTGCATGATCAAGGTTTAACATGACTGAGTGCTGGGTCCTGCACTTTGGTCACAGTAACCCCAGGCAGCACTATAAGCTTGGGGCAGAGTGGCTGGAAAGCTGCACTGAGGAAAAAGATCTGGGGAGGTTAGTGGACAGCCAGCAGCACATGGTCCAGCAGTGTGCCCAGGTGGACAAGAAAGCCAATGGCATCTTGGCTTGTGTCAGAAATGCAGCCTGCAGGAGCAGGGAGGTGATCATTCTGCTGTACTTGGCACTGGTGAGGCCGCACCTCAAGTACTGTGTTCAGTTTTGGGCCTCTCACTACAAGAAGGACATTGAGGCCCCGGAGAGATCCAGAGAAGGGCAATGAAGCTGTGTGGGATCTGGAGCACAAGTCTTATGGGGAGCGGCTGAAGGAACTGGGATTTTTCAGCCTGGAGAAGAGGAGGCTGAGGGGAAACCTTACTCCCAACTTCCTGAAAGGAGGCTGTGGCAAGGTGAGGGTCGGCCTCTTCTCCCTCATAAGTTGCAATAGGACTATAGGGAATGGCCTCAAGTTGCACCAGGGGAGGTTCAGGCTGGATATTAGGAAACATTTCTTCTTGGAAAGAGCGGTGAGGCACTGGCACAGGCTGCCCAGGGAGGTGGTGCAGTCACCATCCCTGGAGGTGTTCAGGAACTGTGTGGATGTGGCACTGAGGGACGTGGTCAGTGGGCTTGGAGGGGGTGGGTTGGCGGTTGAATTAGGTGATCATAGAGGTCTTTTCCAACCTTAATGATTCTGTGATTCTATGAATTGAAACACTACTTTTGAACCTGGCAATATTCACAAGGGAGAAGGCAGCTTGCTTTCATGTGCGTTCTGAGGATCTTGCAGGGGTGACTGCAAGTCCCACCATCCCAGGTGAGAAAGTTCACTCTGAACAACCACTCTGGCTCCTCCTGGTGTAAACCATGTCCTGCTTGTGTGGCTGGGGAGCTATGCTGTAGGAGGGAGCTCTATTTTGTCTTGTCAGCAAACATCTCACTGCAGTATAGTAGTGAGGCTCAGTGAGCTGGATGCCCTTCCATCCCAGTACCCCATTTACATATACCCAGGGGATGCAAGTGAGTGATGCTGACCCGCAGAACTATCAGGAACATCTTCTTGGAGTCAGGGCCCTCCACCTGTGCACTTGTTGCCATGTCACCTCTGTGACCTGAAGCAAGCCTTGGCTGGGACCAGTGATCCCCACTGCACTCAGAAGGTCTTAAAGTGATGAAACTCTGAACCTCCCAGCTGTCATCAGCTGTGTACCTTTGATATTTGCAGGCTAAAATAAAGATGTTTTAAAGAAGCACAATTATTATCATTTCATTTTTTAAGTGCCTGTAGACTCCTTCATCAAATGCTGTACAACACAATATTGCTTATCATAGTAAGGATTTTACAGATAGGTTTTACCTTACAGTAGTAAGCAATTAGCAATGCATCAGGAATTTTTCATTTTATTAGTAGACCTAGTTTACCCTGCATACCTAAAAATATAATCTCCGTATCTAGCTCAAGAATTAGAGAAATTAATATATTTTGGGCTAATAGGGATGATGAATACCTTGAATATTCTGGGACTTCTGGGTATTGGATTGGACTTGAGAAACAATAAGAATGGATGCAGAATTACAGTAGGCAGTGAAGACCATCAATTACTTCAAAGGGACAAGATATAATTTACAATAAAGTAGTTTTCAGAATTTAAAATGATCCATAAATCCAGAAGAAGCTTAAATTTGCATCTGGTATCTACAAGAGAAATGACAGCAGCTTAGCCTAAAGGCAGAATGGCCTTGCTAAACCCTAAATATCATTTCATTGATATGTTCTTATATTTAATGATATTACTCTGCACAAAGCCAATACCATCCTATTGCACTGCATCACTTTGGACACTGAAAATTCTTTCATTTCTTCATTTCTTTTTCAGGAAATCCCTGGAGGTTCTTAAGGCCAGGTTGGATGGGCAACCTGATCCAGTGGATGGCGGCCCTGCCAATGGCAGGGGGATGGGTCTGGGTGGACTTTAAGGTCCCTTCCAACCCAAATCATTCTCTGATTCTATGAATATTATGTGTGCTTGTTTGACTTGCTGGAATTCATATAGATTGAGGGAGATTTCCAACTGAGCTTTCAATATCGTGGAGGTGTCCTTTCAAATACCTTGGGGGCTAGTGGACAGCTGCGGATCTCTGTCCCCACTGGTGATGTTTTGGTTTTAAGCAGACAGCACTTATGTGAAGTAAACAGAAAGATCTGTGGCAAGTATAATTGTCATCAGACACTTATGTAGACCATCTACATACATGAAAATGACCGGTGAGTTACATAGCTCAGCATACAATAACCACTGAAACAACGTGTGATCGCTGCATTTTATGTGATGCTGCATTATAGAAGCTCATTGCAACACCTCTGCTAAGGAGAAGCTCTAAGTCCTTGATTCCATGCAACTGTGAACTCTCCACAAGTCATTTAGTGAAGGATCATATGTACCAGAACAGCTTATCTGATTTCTGTATTTTCTTGCTGAAAGCTTTTGTTTTCCTTTCCTTCAGTCTGGCAAACAATAAAGAAAAGGCCTAGCCCCTCCTCAGCTCCCCTTTGTATCTCTGAATCCATGGCCAGGTAAAGTAATATTCTTTATGTTACAAGAGCACCATTGTGCTTCTGAGGATCTCAAAACACGCTTCAAATACAACCCCCCTCCCAGTACTATTATGAGATGTTCATGAATACATAACAGTGATCTTCATTTTACAGATAAAGAATCTGAGATGCAGGAAAGTTAAACAACGTGCCCAAGATTACAAAATAATATTCCAGAGAAGCAAAGAACATTGATCCATTGATTTTTCAGTCATGTGCTTTAACAGTAGAGAAATACTCCTTCTGAGAATTGGGAAGAAAAGGAGAAAGGGGGGAAATGGGAATAAGAAGATACATGTGTCTTAGATAAGATAACTTGGAAGGGTGGATCTGATTTGAGATCTATCAGTTGGGTCATATTCACACAATTTATACATATGACCAAGTAAAACTGGCTACTGTTCAGTATCTGATCACCTGAATAAATCTTTACTAGGAAGTGTGAAAGATTGCACTGTGGGACTTAGACCAGAGCAGAGCAGAACTGAATGTGCTGGGAAGACAGCCCCATGTGTCTTGGCCATCCCATGGCCTTCATTTTATGGTACAAAATCATCAGCCAAAGCCGATCTCATGGAAGTTACTTCTAAATGAGAACAAGGGAATTCGAGTTCTACACTATCTGCAAACTCATTGAAAAATACCAACTTCTAAAACCAAAGAAGCCTGCTTACAGGTGGGATTTTCCAGAATATTCAACACTGGCCCCAAATGGATTCTTCTGCAACTGGCAGCAAGAACATATTCACTTCAACAGGAGTACTGCTCATCCAAAGCTATGCCCTTCGGGCAATCCCACACAAAATTATTTTTGGTCAAACGTTATCCTTAACTTTTTCAAACACTAAGAATGATACTGATCTAATTTCTTCATTGGTACATACACTTGAATATTTCAATAGAAAAATCAATCCACTGCTAATGTGTTCCTGTTTGTTCTCTTAAAAAAGGTGGTTGGAATATTTTTTTTTGATACAAAGTCAGTTCTCCTATCGTACACAAAAGCTGTGTGTGAGAAGTTTCAATTTCTAGTTGCCTCAAGAACCGGACAAGCAAGATTTCCTTTAGAAAATGTGTCACACGAAGTTGGATACTGGGTGTGAGAATAAAAACAAAACAAAACAAAACAAAAATGAAACAAGACAACAATTCCCAAACATAATAGATTCTAAATCTGGGTAGCCAAAACCAACTGGCACTGGAAAGCCAGCCAGATCGTTTGGATTACATGGG
The DNA here is from genome assembly GCF_002078875.1 of Numida meleagris. Taxonomy (NCBI): domain Eukaryota; kingdom Metazoa; phylum Chordata; class Aves; order Galliformes; family Numididae; genus Numida; species Numida meleagris. The sequence goes on from NC_034410.1 coordinate 41,941,410, forward strand.
CATATTTTAAGTCATGCAGTCCTGATGCATCATGCCCTCCAAGCCAGATCTGTTCACAGCTATGGTCTGAACGCTCTGTATGGATGTGTCAGGCTTTTGAAAAATTGCTGCTCAGGCCACAGACTGAGTGGGAGCGTTTGGGTACCCATGTTACGAACTGGTAATGTTAGAAATGCCCATGCTCAGGACTAGATATCTCTTGAAATAATGGATTACCCCTTTCTTGGAATGTAGAAGTTGAAAGCAGGCAGTGAGAGAAATAAAGACAACAACTGCAAAACTGTGTTGTTTTTATTTTAAACATGCAAAATACAGTTCATGCATCTGCCATTTTGAAAAATCTCTCAGTTCATAGCAGATTAAACCAAACACATTTTGGCTATCGACTCTCAGTAAATATTTCAAAATGCTTTATAGTGTAAAGATAAGAAATTTAGCAAAATTTCAACAAACCTGTATAAAAAACAGATACAGATAACTTTTTATTTCAAGGTGACATGCTGTAATGTAAAGAGTTCGCTTTTTTTTTTTTCTGGATGTTTTTTCCTCATAAAAAGTTTTCAACAATACAACCGCTTAACAGATTTAAGCCTTTGGGCTACACATGCAAAAAACAAAAACAAAAAAAAAGGTTATTTTAGTTAAAAATCACCAAAACGTGCTATTCTTTTTGTTTGTTTCATTTTTAAGTACAGTAGTTGTAGACAGTAGCATTTCTCTCTCTTTTTTTTTAATTTTGTAAAAGAGTGCAGGCAGGTTCATGGAGCTAGTGTCCTGGAAGACTCGTACTCTGACACACATTTTGGTTTTATCCCTTTGCCATTGTAATAGTCCACGACTTGGTTTGGAACTTCAGCCAAAACGCTTTTTGCTAGAGCAGCTGGGGAGGCCTGCAGGAAATGGTAGAAAACACAAAGGTTAACCTGTCTCTGTGCTAGAAGTGCCATGGGTTTTAGAGGCATTGAAGCCACAGTATGGTACAGAGTGGCACTATGAAACTCATTTTGTAGGCCAATCTGGGCATATACACAAGGCTTCTAGAAGTGTGCTAAAGCCAAAAGTGCTCTGTGTGTTTTCAGATCCATTTGGACTCTCCTAAGTCCAGGGCTGGGGCAACTGTTGTCCCGAACTTCACTGCACTCAGACAGCACCATGTCATGATGAAAAGCTCTGCAAACTCTGCATTCACCAGTACTCACTGAGGGACCCCGCAGAACTTCACGCTGAACATGAGTGGACACCCCTGTAATGGGAGGCCTTCATCACCACTCTGATCTTAAGGTGTTATAATGGCTGGGGAAGTTTTTAATTCAAATAAAAATGTTTTTTTTTTTTTAATTGGAATTAAATCATTGTCATTGGTTTTGAAGACCACTGTCATTGGTCTTGAAACCCTGTATCCATCACTGATAGAACTGGGGTCCTGTAGCCCAATGCAAACCAAAAACACCCTTCTGCCCCGTGTTTTGGATTTGCTAAGTATTTGCATAAAAGCTGACTCCAGATCCTGTGAGTCAGCCTACCTGACTCTGTTACCTCTGAGCCCACCTCAAAAAATGCAGACGCTTAAACTTCAGTCTGAGAGGTTTAAACTGCTGTACTTATCTCCAAGTACAACACACTGCAGCTCAGCTGATCCAGGGGAACTCCTCAGCATGTGGCTGGACCGCATTTTTTCTGCACACCAAGCACTATTTCTCAAATGAATGAACACGTCCCTCCTCCCTGTCTGTACACTTTCAGCTGGCTTTTCACAAAGCAGTTGTATTGACTGACTTATCGCCTTGGCTCTCTTTCGTGAGGTTGGATCCTTATTCTTTCACTCTTACATTTAGGCTTACATAGGATATAACAGTAAATTATTCCCAGGCATGCTAACCCAAAGCCCACGGGTACTATAAATTCTACTGTCAAGTATTATAGTACTACAAATACAAAGACAATGCTAGCAAAAGTAGAAATAAAACTATTTTTGTCCTTTGCGTTCTGGTACTTTGAGTCACTCATGTGATTAACAATGAATAAAATGAAACAGTATTTCCACAATGAGACATTTATACCAAAGTAGCTGAGTGGGCAAAAGTCTGGAACAATTCTGCAGAAACAAACTGGCAAAGCAGAACCCATGCCTTGTGCGACAGCACAGCAGCTGTTCCCAGGTGTTAGAATGCAAAAGGACCTGTTTATTTTAATCTTTCACAGTGAAATGCATGGTTTTTCACAGTTGCCCTGTTCTTGTCTAAATCTGTTCTCACTGAAATCAGCAGAAAATAATCTTTGGAGTCAGGCGAATAGCTCATTTCTATGTTACTACTGAGAATTGTTGCTTTTTAAATCTCTCTCCCAGTGTGGTAACGCTGTATGTATCTTAACTTGCCTTAGTACCATTTACTAGAAATACAACCCTACATAAAGGGTAAATGGGGAGTAGAGGAAGCTACACTAGAGGGGCCAGCACTACAAGCACAAGGCCCAGCAATCAGGAAACTCCCCCTGCTCTGTTCCTAAAGATCCTGGGCAGGGACACTTGCCACCAGCTTCTCTGGATCACATGCATAGTCCACATGCCCGAACTTTGCATCAATGCTCATCTCTGCATCATCCACCTGATGCTCCTTTTCCCTCTAGTGCCTGTACCTCTCACCCAGTGTGCACAAGAAGTGACGATTCTTTCACTGAGGTTTAAGCTATTATGCCTGCTATGCCCACAGGCTAATGGGCTACCTGTGCCTCACATACGTTGTCCTGTATTGCTGCCTCAGCATGGTGGTGATGCCTATTGGTCCTGGAACTCTTTTTACTAGGGAGCATCCTCAAGCAGGGTGAAGGGTGATTTCCTGTCAGTTCAGGCCACCTGTACATTAAGTACTGTTGTGTGGTGAAGCACTCTCTCTTCTAGATGGTGCAGTGCAGCACTTTTGTAGAAGAAGAAACAGACCCAACAGCTTCCAAGCTGAAAACCAGCCCAGTTCAACAGTGCTGTTTAAGTTACCTTCACTGGGCTCTTAACACAGATGGTACATGAATGTTCTGCTGTAACATTTTCACCACTGTTTAAATGCTATGCTTGAAGAGCAACCTAGCAAGAAACACCTCAAGATGAATAGTTCTCAACTGATGGCTAATACACAACAATTGGATCAGCCAGCAGGAAAAAAATAATCCCCTCTGATGATAATTGGTATATATTACAAATGACTGCTGATTCCATTCTACAGCTTTACCATGCTTAATATTTAATTACAATGCATAGTACACAACATTGCTCTTTGCAGTTCTGAAGAACTATGCTTTCCCCACTCATTTGTGATAGGTGTTATTAAATTACAGTCGTTAGGCTTTGTAATTAAACACAACACAGAGTGCGATACCATCTACTTGCTGCATCTGAATTGTGCACAGTTTTTAAATGCAGAAAAATCAGCTCATAAAGTATCGTGAATGGATTGAGTTGGAGCTGCAACTACAGATTTGCCAGGAATCAATACAATTGTGATTAATGCTTTACTGAAGTACTCTTGATACAGGACATCATGTAGGAGAAGATTAAACCCTAATAATAAAACTTTCTATCTCCAGTCCCGAGCCAGTACAACACCGAATGGAGGTATGAAGTTTGAGATATGTGAATAACTGTAACTAACCGAGTTAAATGTATGTATGAGTGCTGTGAAAGATCAGAACCTTCCCTAAAGTCAAACTTATCAAATAAGAGGGATTCTATCTGTAGGTTATTTTTAGAACTTCCTTCTCCTTCATTTCGATTTTCTCACAGAGGCAGCTTTTGGGTACGTTATTTTTCATCTCTTTCAATAGATAGGAGGTTCTGAGTTGGAGGCTGACCTGAGAATTGAAGTAATGAAAAAAATATTGTTTGGTTTGACTCAAAATGAGTTTTGGTTTGCTATTCCATCACAACAAAAAATGATTGCTCACAAGTAACATCCCACAACATCCCTCCTTCCGTCAGTAGTACAGGCAATATGGATTTAGGCATAAATAAATATTTTACTTAGTGGAAAAATCTATAAACCTTATAAAACTTGATATGAAGTCTTTCTAATGAAATCTTTCATCTTTTTCATTTCCCTACTTAAGAGTTGACCATACAAAGTAGCAAAACTAAACACAAGGTAAAAAGTAGACAAAAATTGACAAAAGAGATGTGATTTTTAATTAAATACATCTTTTACCTAAAGCTGTAAAATGTAATGTGCTGATTTATGGTAATTCTTGAATGTGATCAGAAGTGATCTGACAAAAATCTCCCCAATTTTGTGTTAAATCTGCATTTTTCTGTGGGAAAAAAGAATTCAAAACATCGCAGTCATTTCTATTATCAAAAATTATTCCACTAGTTGATACAACAGGCATGGCCTTTAGTTTGTGCTGAGGATAAGTAAGAAAGATAACTGTGAATGTCAGTTTGTCCAGGGAGATATTATCTGGGATACTTTCACAACAAAGAGATTCAAGCAGAAGTGGCTGTTGTTATGGGCACTCATCCATTACACCGACATTTGTTGAAATGCTGAAAGATTATGATAAACAGATTAAATATCAAGTTGTATAAGATATATTGGCATTTGTGATATAGAAAACACATTATCTATCTCTAAATCTGTATTATCTCCATTACTGAGAGAAAGGAGGAGAAAAATATCTCTATTGAACAAGAGCAATGATTTTTTAAGATTGCTATCCTTTCCCAATACTGCTCAAAATAAGATACACTTGTCATTTGACCAATGCTTGCAATTAAAATCACACGTAGAATCACTGAAAAGTTAACACAAGGCACAAAATATTCAGTGCCCAATCAGAACTGCAACTGTCAGTGTTAATTTATCCAATCAAGGATGATATCAACTTTGTTATAAAGTCACAAAGTGAAACTAAATTTAACAAATGCAGCTCACTTTGCCAGTTCCTTGCAGAAACATGTTTCTGCTAATTGAAAGCAGGTCTAGCACCAGTCCATAAATAACTTGCCTCCTGACACTTTCACAATAGACTGGTGCAGCACCACACACTTGCGATTATCTGATGAAGGAGAATTGTGAGCTGTGAGCAGGTCACGCTCGTACTTTGTGCTAGCAGATACTTAATAGGTGGCTGAGCAGCACTGTCAACACAAAATGTATGTATCTACAGTTCAGAGGCAAACCTACAGCTGTTTAGTGTGGTCTAATAGCACGAGTTGAGGTTTCCATCATACGAGGATACATTCTTTACATAACGGTGAAGGGAAAAAGGGAACAAGTCTCACTTATTCCTCAGCAGATTTTGTGACAGTAAGAAGGGTGTGTCTAGAGCTATGTCAAATATGGAAAAAAATTATTTTGAAGGGAGAAAAAGGAACAACTCTTAGAAGAGAACAATGAAATAAAGGTATTTGGGGATTGGCAAAAATAAAAAAACGTCCTGTGGTATCAAAAAGACCAGAAAAACTAAAGAAATGTAAGCAGTGTAAACCCATATGCAGACCAAAACCGACCCAGAACTGAAAACATTTGCATGACAAACCCAGAACTAAGAGAATGAGAGCTGCTTGGGAAGGCCTCTTTCATGATGAAAGTGAAACAGGTACACTGTAGGCTAAGGGAATTTTCTAATCCAATACCGAGGATATCCTTTCTAGACACTAGGGCAAGAAAAAAACAGTAACGGAAAATGCTTAAATATCACAGAAGGAATGAGGAGAGGAAGGGGAGAGAAACATGGAAAAACAGAGGGGTAAGGAATGGAACCAGCATCACTGATGAACTGTCTCCATTCCATGCCATACAGAGGAAAAGGACCCTGAAAAAACTGTCTTTTGGGGGAAAAGCTTCTGTGGGCGAACACTGCCTCCACCCAGGTGCTGAAAATGCCCCCGGGACAGATGCTGCAATGTCGTCAGGTGATTGAGGAGGAAAGTACATGGCCAAAGGAGTACTTCAAATTTGGCAAGTCAGTGCTTGGTCTGTCACTTCTCCTCCAGTGTGTCTCCTACACCACACTGGGCTACGTGGGAACAGCCGGCTGAAGGCACAGGGTACTCTTAGTAACAGCACTTTCTTGCCTGCATTCTTGTACAGAACTTGGGGAAAGGTCTGCAGGCAACCAGGATGCTCTGGGTGGATAGTTTTGTCTTTGAGAATATAGGGATCTGAATATCAATAAGTAAGCAGCCTCCTGGTGGAAACCACTGAGCGCAAATTCGCAGCTGTTTCATCTCTCTGTGGAAATGAAGGCACGATGTACATATGTGGGAATGCAAAACAATAGCCCTAACAGAACACGTAAAAAGAGAATGGAAAAGAGCTATCAGGGAAGATAAGACAGGGAGAGAAACCAAATTAAAATCAGGGGGGAAGTGGACATAAGGACCGGCACCACAAGAAACACAAGGATTTTCCCTCCTCTCTTCTTTCCCAACATTCACCATGTCACTGATGAAGAACATTTCATTCTGTATGTGTTTTTGTTTTGTTTTCATTTCTGACATAACAATGCCATTGACTTACTGTATACTTTATATACTGTATTTTCATCCAACGTTAGTTCTAGCCCCTGTGACCACTCACTATATGTTTATATATTCACCCTTCAGCAGAATGGATGGAAAAGTCAGCTTACATGTTTGAAGTTCCTAAATGGCACAAACTGGACAATGTCTCGAAGCACAGGCTCGCCCTTGGGAGACCTCAGGATCCCGTCATCGCCATCCAGCATCTGCATGTCACTAAAATCAGCATTTCCCACCCCGACGATGATGACTGACATGGGAAGGTGAGAGGCATGGACAATGGCCTCCCTGGTGTCAGCCATGTCTGTGATGACGCCATCCGTGAGAATGAGCAAGATGAAATATTGCTGAAGTTGTTGGACAGAAAGTAAAAATCATTAGTTCATCTTTCAAAGCCCTTTTTTTTCGTATAAAAATCTTTCTGATAATTGTCAGTCACAGACCTTTTTAAAAGAGAAAAGAGCCATTATAGTGACTCAAATGTTACGTGCATTTTCCCATCCAAACCTCATCAGCTACTAATTTCTCCTCTGCTGCAGCTTGGCTGTAGTTCACATCAGTTCCAGGAGCTGGAGGGAGCCAAGGGATGCACAGTGCAGAAAAGGGGGGTTCTAGCTGCTAGGGCAGAGAGAGGAGGACTTTGGCTGGGAAGTCTGGAAGAGTTCTGATATCCTCACCAGCCTTATTTTCCATCTGCTGCACAGTCACTTCTGCTGACAGTTTCTGATTACTTTTTTCCCCTTGGGAACCAGTGGGAGGCAGAGAGGAATGGGGTATTGAAGTGTTACGAGCTTGTAGCAGAGGTGTCAGGGAGGTTATGACAGCACTTTGCAGAGGAGGTTTGCTAACAGGCAAGTGGGATGGGTGCAGCCATCTGCAAACTGGAGGGTGACCCACTGGTGCCTGTGGGAGAAGCACCCCACCATGGCAGGTCTCCTGTATTCTGCAGAGCGATGACGTCCCTGTGAGAAGACGCAGGGCATGTGCAGAAGGGAAAATATCCATTTTCAAGCACTTTATATACAGCCCTTAGGAGAGGTTTTCTCATTCTCTAAAGGAGAGCAAGCAATTTTCTGTGCTTGTCATTTCTTTCCCAATAGTCCAAGGCTCACTGGACTGGGATCAAACAGACTATTACATCTTCACTTGGTAATGGGAAAAAGCAGCTCTCACATGGGTCCTTTCTGAATAGCTAGGCAGCTGGAGCCATTTAACAAATGTGCATTAATAAGAGAAATGAACAGGTCACAGAATTTGGTCACTCTGCACGAGCAGTATCAACAGAAAGCATCATTACAGTTTATTTATATACAGCTATGTAAACTCACACAGAGTTCTGTTCATCACCTCCTGCCACGAGTAAAACAAAATACACAGAGAGGTAACTTCATCTTGAAGAATCATGCTACACATTAATTTGATTTTCAAACAAACAGAAAGCGGGGAAGCTTAGGTTTAGAAAAATGAAACAATTTATTAAATGCAACATAATAGCTCAGAGACAGCACTGGGAACAGCGTGAGCCACCTCAAGATTAGCTGGGTATGGAAATTCAAATATAGCAATTCACAACTGTAGGACTGAGACTCTAAATAGCATCAATACACTGCAAATTGTAATGAAGTGGCAATCACGAGCCCAGAGCTATGAACACAAGTGTTTGGGAAATTCTGCCTTAACAGGAAAGCTTAGGGAAAGCTCCAAGACTGGTGATGGGATGCATGTCAATATACATCTCTGTTCCGTTCCTATGCATGATCATTTTTCTTGCTGCGGTACATGAGTTATCTGTTACATCCCTGACTCCCACAGCACTGCTCTACATTTGTAGATGTTTCAAACCTACTTGCTCACATACTTTCTCCCGTTCTCTCACTCTCCCTTTCTCCCATTCTGGAAAGCAGGAAAAAAAAGTAAGCCTAAAGCATTTCGAAGAGGTATGTTGCACACCATCTATGTTTACGTTTTTCAGCCCAATAAATCTGTCATGGTGTTTGTATCAGATGCAGGCTAACAGACTTGTCTCCTGATTTCCAAAAGGCACATAGTACTACATGTCAGTAATAGTAAATTGAAAACTGTATTACTGAGTCAGAGTAATGGTTGGGAAAAAAAAAAAACAAAACAAAACACCTACCTGACTAAAAAAAGTCCTAGTACATTCTCTGCAAGACACTTGAAAATAGGTAGTCTGTGTAGAGAAACATTCGAACTCATCTACTTGTATAATGGAAGAGTTAGGGCTTGAACCCTGTGTTTTTGTAACCCTAGTCCTCCCATTTCTATTTCCTCTGTGAAGATGTGGGTGTGTTACAGTGGTAGAGCTCTAGAAGCAGGAAACAGAAAGGTGGGGCAAGAACTGAAAGTCATGACTATCAAAGATGTAAAGGTTAAATACACTGCTCCAGCTGCCATAGGCTCAAAGTGACTTCTGTGAAGGCAGCAGATAAAAGCTGGTGGGCATTGTTAAAGATCCTGCTCTGTTGGCCCACAAGACAGGGCAAGAAATACGCCAAACATAGCATCATGCCCTTACCGAGGCTTCCTTGGTGTTGGTCTCCTCCGATGCTGATTTTGCCACCTTCTGGATGATGGGAGCAATGTTTGTTGGCCCATACAGCTGCAGCTTCGGAAGGCAGCTCTGATAAGCCTCCACAACACCTTGTATTCCTGGCATGAAAAGGTATACAAAAAACAAATGTGAGCACATCACCAATATTGTGCTTGTTTAAAGTGTAAATAAAAGGCAGGTTCTTAAGGAGTAAATTCAAAATGTCACACGATTTGCAAGCACTAACAACTTGAGATAATTTTTGAGAAGCTGCCTCTAGCTGCCTTGAATCTAGTTTGTAATAGATAATTCATTATACCATGCTTTTCCCAGCAGTGTTTAATGCCTGTTTTCCAGGTATTAGCTTGCAGTGCCGTAGGTTTCATTCTTCTTACTTCAAGGTGCAAGTGATTACTTGCTGATCATCAGCTAACATTCAAGCTAAAAGGGTAGGCACAAATTAAAAACCTTTCAACACTTCTCTCTCCTCCTCTTCAGGTAGATGTTTATTTCTGTCTATCATGGTAGTTACCGACAAACCTACCCTTTGCACTTACAATCTAGAGCTGTCAAGGAACTCAAACTTTTTTGCAAATATCTAACTCCCTTGTGCTAGGAAAACAGTTTCTCAGGGTGAATTTGCATAATTACTCACAGGTTGAATTCAGCCGTGACAAAAAACTGTGAAATCTTGGAATAAATAGAAGGATGCTTTCCAGACTAAGAAAAATCAGCTTTAGTCAATAAGTTCTGGCGGAGAACTAGCTATTTATGGCTTTTTCATTTCAGGCTATATAGCTTGACCAAGGAGAACAGACTTCTGCTGACACACTTGACAGATCACAGAATGAGAATTGGAGTTTTCAATCATTGAGAAAAGCATTTCTTGAAGTGATGCGCATTAGCCTCCAAAGACATAATTCCAGCTTACCAGACCTAAAGGATGAGAGGTCTAAAGTTGGAAAGAAAATGACAGATTGAAGAGCTATGTAAAGGATGCTGAAGAATGAAATGGCTTCAGTAAGATCCTGAGTCAGTTTCAGTTTGCTTTGAGACTGGCTCACTCGTGAGATTTTACTCAGCCGTCGTTTACAGGATATATGAGTGTGGATCCATTACTAACAAATCAAAGGGAGCTGCAATTACTTGACAATGATACACCTGAACTGCCTATGATGAAATGGTGGGGAACACCATCTTCTCTCTTTGTAGATAGTTATAAACACATTCTTCCATTGCAGCGCTCACAGATAAAAGAAAACTCTCCAGTTATAGCTATGATTGCTTAAACGTAGAGTAAAGGTACAAAATTTCTCTTGGTAATTCCAGTGACTAAACTGCATATTGCAAAATGGGTCCTTTGTTAACTCCCAATTTTAAACCTACTAAGATTTCATTATATATACTTACAGGTCTTGCACAAAGGCCTCATAAATCTTCTCTATGTTGCTGGCAAGATACAATGTGTTTTTAATTCATGCATTATAATAGTATAAGATAAAGCTTATTCCCTGTAGTACAAATGGATCTAGCGTGGTTCATGTCAGGAAGTTGCTTTCATCCTAGAAATAAACACGTTCTAGAAACACATATTTTGTATGCAGTCTCAGTTCAATATCTTTCAGAAATCTCTACTTTCCTTGTATATCAAAATCCAACTGGATATGAAAGTGGTTTACCTTGTGGCTTATTTTTCTTGGACCCTTTTATTTCAGGCAGAGCCAGTGGTGCATCTTTCTTCACAATTCATCCCCTTTTTAAACTGAATCCACTTTCAATAGCTCTAATAAAATACAGTGTAAGCATGTGCACATGTGTGTAGAAGACTGCATGTACGTGTAAAAGCATTCATTCAGATTAGATGCTGTCACTTTCTTCCTCAAATAATAAAGACTATAAATACAAGAGATAAGATTATATGCAAATAATTAAATATTAAATATAAGACTATAAACATATTATACTGTAAATACTATAAATAAATTAAACATAAAACTATAAATACTATTTTTTTCAGAACAGAAATGATAATAGGGGAAGAAATGTGCAAATATCCATATTTTGCACTGATCTTCATATCAAATATTCTCAGTTTATAACCAAGTAAACTAAAAATATACATTTCTTTGGAATGTACAGGTATATCTACAAATGAGTCCAGAGAGTTACTGCAGCTTGTATGGGCCTACTGTGCTAGCCTTGTCTCTACAGATATTAGGTGGGTTTGTTGGGGGCTACAAAATCCACTCATGACTCTGATTTAATATTTATCCTATGCTGAACTCCGTTCTGCTTCAGTTACTCTGGATTCAATATTAGGGGTACTGAGTTTTATGTTATCTGGGCATTACCTAGCTATGCTGCAGTTACAGAAGAGTCTGTAATGCACAGAGTGTGTTACTTGCAGAGCCAGGTAGGGCTTTCTCCAACCCGTATATGAACTATAAGGAAGGTTCTGCTGACCACAGGATGTCCCTCTTTGCTATTATGCAAGCACAAGCCTTTTCATTAGTCTTAATAGGTTTTCACAGAATCATAGAATGGCTTGTGTTAGAAGGGACCCTAAAGACCATCCAGTTCCAGCCCCTCTGCCATCAGAAGGGATCCCTCCCACTAGGTTGCCCAAAGCCCCGTCCAACCTGGTCTTGAACACTTCCAGGGCTGGGGAAATCCACAGCTCCTCTGGGCAGCCTATGCCAGTGCCTCACCACCCTGAGTGAAGGATTTCTTCCTTATATCTAACCTAAATCTCCTCTCTTTAAACTAAAAGTCATTATCCTTTGTCCTACCACTACAAACTCTTGAAAAAAGCTCTTCCTCATCTTTCCTGTAGATCCTCTTTGGGTACTGAAAGGCTGATATAAGGTTTCCCCAGAATCTTTTCTTCTCCAGGCTGAACAAGCCCAGCTCTCTCAGCCTATCTCTGTAGCAGAGGTGCTCCAGCCCTCTGAGCATCCTCATGGGCCTCCTCTGAACCTGCTCTAACAGATCTATGACCTTATGCTGGGGGCCAGAGCTGAATATAGTGCTGTAGGTGGTGCCTTATGAGAGCAGTGCAGAGGGGGACAATCCCCTCCCTTCCCCTGCTGTCACACTGCTTTTGATGTAGCCCAGGATACAGTTGGCTTTCTGGGCTGCGCATGCATTTCTGGATTATATTGAGCTTCTCATTCACCAACACTCCCAAAACCTTCTCCTCAGTCCTGCTGTCAATCCATTCTCTGCCCAGACTGCGTTTCTGTTTGGGATTGATCCAACCCAGGCCTTGCAGTTGGACTTAATGAGATTTGCACGAACCTGCCTCTGAAGCCTGTCAAGGTCCCCCAGGGGAGTGGTAGACTGAATCTCAGGAAAGAATTCCTCTCATGTAGAATTAAAAATATACATTTTTTTTTCAGTCAGGTAGGATATAAGGAATTTACTGGAATAAGAAACACTTGATCCTTATTTTAATAATTCCTCTGCTCATTAAAGATTGACATTTTAACACAATCCCTCTTCAATGCACAGTGATGCTTAACCCTACAATGTGTCACTAAAAGGACACTAGTCCCACAAAGAAAGGGATTTCATTCCTCAAGAGCAAAGCAGACACATACTCTTTATATTGGTTCCAGTCTCTGTTTTTTGGTCTAAAGCAAAATATTCTTCAGCAATTTTCCTGTGTTTTTATGGCAAGTATGCTAAATATTACAAGGTAAAATAGTATGGTAACTAAGCATTTTGTCTCCCTCCCACTCTTGGCCCAAAGAGTATTCTCTCTCCACATGATGTGCTGGTGTTACTGCAACCTGTGCCACCAAATGTAGTGTGGACATCTACAAAAGTCAGAGAAACACCACAGAACAATTGGCTGTAGGAACTAATCAAGCATTCATTACATGCAGATAATAAGCAAGCTGGAGCAGATGATTAAACAACATACTTTCTGGTCTGTCTTCTTTTCTTGCTTTCATCCAGATGGATATTATTTTAAATGGTACACAGAAGAGCCTTTTATATCTTGTACATGTGTGTATGAATGCTCTAAACTTTCCTCCCCGGCCTTCCTCCATGCTGCAATCAACTTGTTGCAGCTTATTAGCTCTACACCTTTTAGGTGATGGATTAACTTCGCAGCTGACTCTTCAAAGCACAAATAACAATTGAATACATAACAAACAGTAAGTTACATAAAGCTTAGGCAAAGTTCACTGAGCAACTTCTTCCTTTTTTTAATCTCCTCTCATTTTCACTGCTGCATTTTCTCTTCCCCACACAGAATGAATAGTAAGTTCTTTAACTGTGGTTTGTCTGTCCAATCTCTGGCCTGCTGCTGGCACTACATAGGTGCGACAGCCTTTTCAAATACTATAAACACCATTCATTCAATGCACATAATTATGTAACAATGTCAGCATGATAAAAGTATTAGACTTGGACTCAACAGAGGCAGAAAAGGAGGAGGAGTTTGTATAAAAATGCCCAATTACATTTCAAGCACCTGAGCTACAGAGGCTGGAGTAGGCCCAAAATTCAAGTGTGTTGAAAAGCAGGAATGCCTGCTGAACCAAAAAGAGTGGTCTTTCATTTAAGATGCATGAAAACTGAAAATTTTAAATGTCTTTTTTCATCAAACTGCTTGCCCTCTCTTCCTCAGTATATTCCCTGGCATCTTAATCTTTATCCTGAACATATTCTGCAGACCATACCAGAAAGAAAGCCACTACTAAGTCTGAGACGGGTTGAAAGGAACAGCTAGAAAATTTGAATGAGAAGTGCATTTTGAAACACCTGTTTCAGTGTTTCGAAGGTAGCAAAGAATGAGGCAGAATAAAAACTTGTGCATTTTAGACAGCAATAATCATCTGACCAAGACTTTCAAACATGTGCGAGCCTAAGATTACTTGTTAGACTTAGAGATTTTTTAAAATTAGAGATTTCTTTCCTATTTTCCTCACCTTTTACAAAATGTGAGTATCATGGTAGGAGGTTCTACAGACAGCATCAGTCACCACAGACCTCATTTGAAAATACATTATGTAGAGCAAAATCTGCTACACTAATCTAGCCTCTGACTACTGAAGATTAGTGATTATTGCTAGAACACACTACTCACCTATGCTGTGTTAAAACAGCTGTCCACTGTGTTTGCTGTCATGAAAGCATGCTTCCTTATATCACACTCGTCCTCAGCTGCTGCTCTGACTCTGGTGCTGGATCTGGCTAGGCTGACTTGCAGCAGGCTACTGTTGTGATAGGTCTTGCCAAACAACTGGCTGTAAACAGAGGGAGTCTGACTACAGAGGCACACAGCATGCCTTACCTTCGCATGTCCTGCCCCTCTATGCTGCACAAACTATGTTGCTGTAGATCCGAAATGAACAGAAAACATGGCTTTAGTTTTCAGCTGTGCTTGGTGATTCAGGGATGTGCAATGCTAAGCGTTCAACACTGTGTACTTTCAATGGCACCTATCTTTTAGGACATTCACGTGTGGCACTTGCTAAGGTTCCTACAGCTAAGCCTAGGGCTTTGGACGTGTTAGGTTTCAGAACTGTTTTCTTTAAGAAACACTTTGGAAAGTATTCAGGGGATACAACAAAAAATAGAAGCAGATTTTATCACAGCAGAAATATAGCAGTAAGTCTGTCCTGATGTGTTACCTGCACATTCTGGGTTGTCTTCATTGAAATTGATTGCAAAATCATGAGAGACCTGCAGGTAAATGGAAAGAAGAGAAGACTGTAGTTGGAAAAATTATTCAAAGAAGACTCACAGTTAAACACTCTTTAACTTCTTCCTGCATTAAACCAGACATCTTTCAAGCTTTCAGTGTTAAGTCTGAAATACAGTCCCAGCTGGACAACAAAGTACCACAACTGGAATCAAACTTGTCAATAACAACAATAAAGAACAGGAAATAAGAACACAAAGAAAAAATACCCAAGCACATAAGAAATCACATCAATATGGCATCAGGGTTGAGCTACCAATGCCAGCCACTGAAGAGGTACCTATTGCTGAGGAGGGATGTAAATGCAAACTCTCATTAGTTCCACATCTCAGATTGCAGGAGAACTACAGAAGGTCCTGTTACTGCACAAGCTCAGCCCTTTTCTGAATCTTCCATGCATGTGTGAACAGTTTCTCATTTGAAAGCCAGAGGATTACTGAGAAAATAATTTATTCTCCAAATAGATTAAGGAAGTCCCTTGGACCCACTGTAAGATAATAATGTAAGAAATGTAAAGAGTCTAAGTTGGTTAAGAAATTAGAGTAGTTTGAGGAGAAATCAGTAAGAAAAATAAGGAAAATGTTTCCCCTCAAATTTAATAAACATCCCACTTTCTCACTCTTCAAATATGTCTGTAATGAGATACCACAGAGCTATTTTCTAAGATAAGTGACTGTGAATACAAAAATGTTGCTGATTTTCTAATAGAACAGTATATCATTATCTTTAGTGGTTTGGGAAAATAACACAAGACTTCTGAATGCACAAATAATGCAATACAATGTAAGTCTCAGTTTCCAGGCTTCCTGTATGTCTGTCAATTACATACCAGCAACCACAATGCAAATGTACTGGGACTGAAACTTTCCTCAGATGCTAATTTCTGGTTTTCTGGTTTGCTCTTTTCTGCTTTGCTCCCTAGATTCCTTTTTGCACCATTCCTTGTTGACTGAAGCTTGATTTCTCATGATCTCTTCAGCTCTGAAGCTCAGTCTCTTAATTCTCCTGTTACCTTCAATTGTCTGGAATAAAGCCCAACTTTTGTCTCAAAACACAACATATATATATATTTTGGTTTGCAAAAAGTGCACATGGCTGAGATGTAGGCAGGCAATTTGCATAATTTTAATTTGAGCTCAGGTACAGCATTCCAGAGTAAAGGGGGCATTTATATGCCTAACACAATTACATACCTTTAAGACTTCTAGATATCTGCAGGACATTCAGAAGTGCCAGCAATCTTAGGCATACGGAAAGCAACCTGTTTCCTTCCTGTTCAGTGGAACTTGGATTACTTGCAGAGAGATTTATTTGTTGGATGCCACTGTTTTATTTGCTAGTTTAGATGACTTCCATTTATATGATACAGATAGCACAGAAATTAGTCAGTGAATAGATGCTACACACAGCACACATCAACTGTACCCACTCCTTCCTATGTTGTTTGATAGGATTCCTTAGATCCAGCTAACTTAAATAAGTTTAATTTTCCCCAGTGTGCAATGTCAAATGAGTCAAGTGTTGTCTCTCCAGCTGGAACTAACAAGAAGCTTTATCATCACTAAAATTTTTGTCCTGAACGTAGCTCTTAAAGAGTACACAACAGAAGATGCACTAACAGAACTAAGCTTCATTATCAATTTCAGAAATTCATTTACAATCCTGCTAGAGTTCTCTGTGAAAGTCATAATTCAACCACAAGTGGATTTGTTTACCGACTAAGAAAGATACCAAATACGCGGTTATGCAGAAGCTTCTCTATAGGCTTTTGCAGCCTATTGCAATTGCAGCCACAGAGTTTCTCAAAGAGAAATAAAATTTTCCTATCATATGCTGGTCTTGCTCACCATGATGATGCTCACCATTACTTATTAAACGGTTAAATAAAGTGGGACCTCTACCATGATAGGAGAAAATTCAAGGACTGAAGCAAGAACTCACTGAAGAGTCTTCAGCCAGCTCAGCCCTAATCAGGAACTTGTTATGTCTACACCAAGCATCAGTTGTATCTTTCAAAGGGTTTTAAATGGACCATTCAGGCTTCTTGGCCACAGAAGATAATGCAGAAAGCCACTATGCATGCTCCTCACTGAGAAGGCACAGAAGAGCAGAGCTGTCAGATATGCTTCAGAGGTGCTCCAGAGCGCTTCTGTCTGGCTGTTCTTGTATGTCTCCCAGCACGATTTGCCCAGCTGGTATCTGCCAGTCTCATGACCAGCTGCAGGCCAAAGGTAATTGCAGCTGTCAAGAATGGCTGTGTGAGTTTTCACTCACAGATGATTTTTCTGTTGTTCAATAGCCCTTCTTTTTCCTTTAGGCTTTCTGTATTTTATATTACCTGCATCTCAATAGTAAGAAGAGTGGTGATGCACATGTATGTATTGCAGGCTTATCCTTCCAATGCTGTGCCTCTTCAGAGATTTTATTTCTTTGTTCCTAATGCATGTGAAATTACAGCAAAAGGAACACCACAATTATTTTCCAGAGCTATAAATACATTATTTAATTCACACTATGCAAGCATGGGCTAGATGCTTTCGTTGCTATACAGTTTCAGCATCACACTATACAAACAATTTATCTGGTTCATAGCTATGGCACCCAGGCTATTATTTAAGGAACACAGGCAACAGTCTGGGCCAGTAAGAAAGCACTGGTCTAGAAAGTGTGCAAAACGATCCAAGAAATAATACTGTCTGAGCAATGGCTGCTATTCTCCAAAAGCAAGTGGACCTCATACACTGTCACCTTCGTTCACTAAGACCAATGATACAATTTACCCTAAAGTTGGGACAGGAAACACAGTGAATAAAGAATGATTTGGTTGTTTCCTATGCTGTCTTAAAAAGATCTGAAAATGTAAACAAGATGTAAGAATAATGTAAAAGAGAGAAGCTCACTGCACAGCTCAGTGATGGTTCACAAACAGGAAATCATTACTCAATGCAAACCAATAGCAGATCTTTTTAAAGCAGTTTCTCCAAATGTCCAGAACTCATTCTCCCCCTTCATTTAAAATTCAGTTGAACATGCAAGGGCTTTTGAGGATGAAAGGCAAACCATACTGATGTCAGACAGCCCAAAGTCAGCATACTAAATGGTATATTTCTGACACTGAATGACACAGCCCTTATGCACTCCCAGAACTGATATGCTAATGGAGAAAGGAGGAAGAGAGTGAATATAAAAAATGCTAAAGACAGGTAAATCCTCGGGGGAAACATAACAAGACACCTGGCTGTTCAGAAGCAAGCTTGTTTATATAATCTATTAAGGTCATTTGTACGACGGTCAAGTTTAAGAGGCAGGAAAATATGGAATACTTCACGTCATACAAACATAGAATGACTGCTTTATGTCAGTACATGGCACAGAGAACCTTGGAAAGAATTGCAGGCCTTGTTTGCGGTGGAATTTGGCCTCACAATAAGGAATGTCCCTGTAGAACTAATGTGTCACACATCTTGGATTAAGTTTCAGGTGATTAGCTGACCCTCTGTCCAGCCCTCCTGCTCTCTTAAAATCAATCCATAAAAGGAATGGAGAGAGGAATTCAGGAGTACAGAGGTGATTAAGTATGACCAGCCTGGTACTACCATGCTGCACAGACCACCACTCAAAGCCTCCAATGAAGGAGCCTACTTACACTTGGCTATGTATTAATCTGTTCTCTCTACAGGATTCCAGATAAATTATTTAGCAGACACCTCATAGATGTGGGATAATTAAAACACAGCTTTCCAGGAACTTCCTGTACCAGGAACAAATTTTTTCTCAGGTAATTTCTTCAAGGTTTTTAACAAGAGAAATATGTAGAGTAGCTCTAAATATCTGTAAGTACACCATCATGTCCATTACAACAACAGCACTTCTGTGGATACATCAACTAAATAAACAGTCTAAAATATTTTTGCTGAGGCACACTATAGCACAATTTGTTTTTACCACTATACAATGCTTCCATTGCCTGTACATAAGCAAAGACAAGCACACAGAAAGGCAGTTGTCCACTAGTGTGATGGTGTCCATGAGATGGAATCTTGCAAGAGTCATAGACATACTTCCACATGTATAAGAGAAGTTTAGTAGAAAAGTCATCTAGATTTAACATAGCAAGAAACTTATTTCCTTCATGTGAGATGTAAGGAAGTTCACTTTCATAAACAAATCTCAAAATACCAAAAAAATCCCGCCTTAGAATGTGACAAATAATAAAACCACAAAAGTCATAAGATAAATTGCCTTATACAAAGACATTTTAAGTTGTATCAAAATGTGTTGTTCTATTTTAGCCTCCACATTTTCTTAAATCCTTTTTACTCTACCTGAACTTCCGTTTTTGAAGCAAAAAGCTGCTTTGACTCAGAAATCAGATGTTTATCATTGATTTTGCAAATGTTGAAATTGGATTCCTCAATTCTTTTGAAAATTGGTAATCTTTTTTTCTTTTTTTTCCCCAAGGTTGTTAAACCCTTTTAAATTTACCTCCCTGTCCCAAGGAGTTCAAACTTTCCAAACTTTCCAGCAACCTCTATGGTGATGATACTGAGACTACCTGACTAACAACCTGACAAATTCAGTCACGTTCACAAACGCTTTCTTATTCATTCGAATAAATGTTGAACACTTATCTGTGAGTAAATTGAAAACTATTAAGCCACTGCCAGTCCTTGAATTAAATACTGAATGCCTGCATATTTTGCAAAAGCTTAAGACACTAACAAATTTAAAGAACTATTGCTCAAAAGCTATTATTTTCTGAATGTTCATTAATCAAATGGTTTGGTAGCTGGACAGCTTGTGTCTCTGGCTAAGACCACAGCGTAGACATTTCTGCTTGGCAACGCTTGCCAATTTATTTGGCTTTGTACATGATTCTTAAGCATGTTGCTCAGCTTCCATACCTAAATCCAGGTCCCATGGAGAAGGTGATGAATTCTGTTTTTTTCATTGGCCTGTTACACATCCTTTTACTAATCTATCTTTTTTTTTTTTTAAGTTTTGCACATATTTTTGCCCTCAGTCTCCTGGAAAACATGGAACCCACAAAGAACACACAGCACTTTTCAAATACCTTACCTGTGCAGCAAACCAAACAAAGCAGGTTAGGGTAAGATAAGGACTGTAGTGTTTTTGTAACTGCAGTGAAGTTCTTTCCAGTGGATCTTCCCCGTATAAACAGTGAATGGAACTTTCATTAAAAATGCAAAAATAAGCAGAAGTGTCTTAAAACAAACACTAAGTTGTTTCTTAATTATTGACCTAATAGCCTTCAATTCTTTAGGAAAGGACACTTCATCCTTGACAATACACACCTGTCATGGGGCCAACATAGTTCTAAGATATATATTTCATATTAACTGTAAGTTTTGTGCCTCTGTATGGTTTCTCAGCTGCTTTGAGTTCTTCCTGCTAGGAAATTAGCGTGTGTGGTTCAGCTTGCTTCCCTCCTCTTCACTGTGACCTTCTGCAGCACTGTCAGAGTCCATTTATCAGCCACCTCTTCACTTTACATCAAACTTCTCAGAAAAAAAAAAAAGTGATGAGTTAAAGACAATGCTGTAGAATAGCATTCATGTCCTGCAAGTTTGGTGTGTTAGAAACTTGGGGTGGAATATTGTTCTTAGAGGTTTACTTATATCAAGGAGTAGGCCGATGTAATTGTCAGGTCTTAGGGAAAAAAGATCATATTGCTGAATACTAGATGAAATACCTCTAGACTGATGAGGAATGTTCTATATGGCATGTCTTGCTTCCTTCACTACCACAGACTCTTTATATCACTAAGAAACTTGTTTTTTTCTGCTGACATCTGATGTGTTTCATTTGGAGCTGAAATGAGGGAAAATAAAATCATTGTAACATAACTGTGTGCTCTTGAAATAAAAATCCTGCAGAAAGTATATATAAAATATGTTTTTAAAGGGGTTCACCCTGAGGAAATTCACAAGAAGCCTGCAAAGGTGGATGCTGTTACTGTTCTGAAGTGTTAACGAAAAGAGAGGTGTATTTTTCTATGGGTAATAACGCTTGGCATAGTAAACATTGCACTTATTGTAAGATATAAAAGGATGTGAGGAAATGGAATCTCACTAGGTGGACAGGTGGATGCTACCCTCCAGCATCCGTCCCAGGCTAATGGCAGTAGCCCCAGAGAATAAGAAACTGAGGCACTGGTTTGACGTGACACCACAAAATGGACAGCTGTTTCCCATGTCATCTAGTGCACCAAAGAAATTTTGGCAAATAAATGTAGAACTTATGCTCAACCTGAAAGTAGTGGCCTTCAGCTGCTCCTAAGCAGCACAGTGGAGACTCATTACCTTTGGTTTATGTTGAACAGTGAGTTACAGTCCCCATCTTCCTAGAACTTGTAACTGAGCATGATGTAAATTAGATCTGAATCCACTACATCCACTTACTTTGGTGACTTTTATCAGGCTGCCTTCCTCTCATCACTGTGTTACTGCCATGCATAGATTGGTCAGCTTTCATTTAGACTTCTATGGAAGCTGCTTTGTTTTTACTGTTCTTTTACTGTTATATGGAGGTTCTCATGGTTACTCAGAAACCCTAGGCAGTGGGAGTCATTTCTTCCACAGGCCTAGCAATTTGTCATCTACTGGAAGAAATAAAAGCAGCTGCTGGTGTGCAGAGACCAATGTGCTATATGCAGGTTAGATTATCTAATTAAGTCTGGAGGCTTGAAAGCAGGCACTCTAAATGAAAATGAAAAGCTGATTTATCCACATGATGGGGACAAAATTTAGACTTTCTCATAATGATTCAGTCTAGATTTGAAGATGTGATTTATCACAGTTCTGACACTGCTGTCCTTTAATGTAAGATATGTCTGACTTGTGATAATTTTGACCAGAAATACCAAAAGGACATTTGAATAGCCTGAGATCCACACTGCTGCATGGTGTCTTTAGTGTTACTATATTTTTGCAGAAGATAAGAAGTTGCAGTAAACAAGGTGTGAGCACTCTTGTTTCTTCTTTGTTATGTTTAATTATATCCATTTCCTCACTGTTTCCTATGCATCTTGGCTATATTCCATGTAAAACACTAATCATTGTTGGCTTTGAATTAAATTTATGATACCAGTGCAGACTAAATTACTGAAGGATTTTTAGGATTATTGGTCTTGATTTATTAATACATCATTTTGAGGCGGACTTCTCACTCTCTTAGAAGGCTTATCTTTCAATTTAGAAGTGCAGCCAAAGCCAACCAAGGACTCGAAAGGACTAAAGGTTACCGTTTATGTAAGAATGCAGATATTTGAATGGACTATGCAGAGTGTTACAAGGAGGGACTGAACAGTAGCACAAATGACTGCGAATTCCTAATCCAGTCCCAGTTGGATGTGCCCATGATAGACACCCAGTTAATTACTTGTCCCCATCTGTTGCACAGACGGGCTAGTCCCTCTGCAATGTGGTTCTTCTCTTCTTAAAAGTTTTATTAAATTAGTAAGCTGATGTCGGAACATTTTTTCTTTGTCATTTTCTGTGACAATTTTCCATGGTGGAGACTAAAGATGTTATTCCGACCCTCGCTTATATCTCCACATACTTTTGGACTTGTTTACTCACACGCAAGTAATTCAAAAGCAAGTAGTTCCATCTTAAGCTTACCACTATGTTTTGTGAACTTTGCAAAATGTGAAGATCCCGATTCATCCAATTTCCTGCTCTAAGGGGTCAGTAACACGCAGACTTGTCAGGTCAGATCATGTTATCATGCAAGACCCTTGTATGCAGATTTGGGCTATTAAGTTGTCCAAGTCTGTCACTTTCTTAAGAGTATTTATCAGATAAACTATCTCAACACTAGTTCTGCCCAAGCATTAGATCAGTTGGTGATGGTGATTGTAGGAATATTTGTTTACAAAGTACCCCTGAAATCACTTTCTAGCCAGAAACGCGTCTTTCATCTGGCACCTGAAATGCTCTCACAATCGAGCGAAGGGACTGTTGATTGGGTCTGACAAAGTCAGTATGTTGCCATTATGCTCATATGACACAGCATTTTAATGACACAATCTGATTATTATCGGTTAAGAAAAAAGCTGTGAATTTTACTCCACAGCCACCACCAGCAAACCAGTGAAAATACTTCAGCTGGCACAGAAACATTGTTCTTCAAGCAGCACTTCAAGCAAGTATGGCTTTCAGCAGCTGCAAGAATTCCAAGTTCTCCCTCATGCAATGATGGTCACCTCACAGCTGGTGGAACAACCAGCCTCTGTCTCACCACCAGGCTAGTACCTTTGTTTAGGACAATCACAGTAGTACATGGTGTTATCAGGAATGGTCAAGAGTGGGTGCAAGAGGGCACTCTGGCTCTGAGTATAGATCAGCTCATTCAGTGAGCATTGCCATACAATCACAGGTAGAGATGTACATATTTGTGGCTAAGCAATGGGCACTTGAGAAGTAGTCCTTGCGTTTTACTAATCTGTCTGGTGGAAGAAGCTGCTAAGCACTCTTATTTTCCAAAACACTCCCCCTTGTATAGCACAGGTGGTTATCACCTGCTACAGTTGGAACAGATATGCAACAGATGCAGATGTTCTCTGTGCATAAACCACATTCAAATCTGTATCAATGTTCTGGAAACTGTCTCCCGTCTCTGATTTTTGGAAAGCACTAACGCTGGTGTTACTTTTAAAGGAACAAGGCACAGCAAAACACTTTGTCAGACACAGTCCACTTTTCCGTAACAGTGATTTTTACCTTAGAAGCTATTTAAACCTATGTTGACTTACCTTAGACACCCGTTTGCCAGACACCTATCAAATTTGCTGTACATCACTACTGGAATTTCATGCAGATATCAGATCTACAAGCCATGAGGACACATATGTACATTTTTTTTTCCTCCTGCTGATTCATGCTTTGTAACACTAAATAACATACAATCTGTCTCTGCAGAGAATTATTCTCACTCAGCTAGTGTTCACCTCCCTGGCGCAGCCACAGCTGAAAGAAGTAACTCGGAGTATGAGACTTGGGAATACTGGATGAAGTCTGCATCATCAGAAGTCCAGTTCTGCTTTTTTTTGCAGTTAGTATCTGAACTGCAGAATCCCCAGCCAGTCTTTGGTTACTTACTTGTGCAGAACCACTATTCTGCCTATTCTATCTCTGCATATTCAACACAGGGTTTGAACTTCTGCCTGTTTCTCCTTAGGCTTTTTTTCTGTTGGATGATCCTTTTTTAACTCCACTTTTTTCACTCCAACACTACCAAGCTGCATATTTATGCCGCCCACAATTAGTTGCACCATCCCTCTAGATCACTCTCATTTTGTTTTGATCTGCTTTGTTTAAAAACACGACTTCTTTTTAGTATGAATATGCTCTTCTATTTCTCTTCCTGGTAATGAAGATGTCCACTACAAAACGGAAATTTGCCACAGAGCAAAAGTCTTCTGAGGTCTGTTTTTACAGGAAGATGTTCAATCTCTTCAACATAAAGCACAGGCACTAGGCCACTCATGGAATTCCATCTTACAAAAATAAGTTCTGTCAAAGCAAAGCTCACAAAGCTTCAGAATATGCTTGCTGAGTGCTGTTCAAACATTCAGTCCTCTTACTAGGCTAACATCCATTAACAAAGTTTTGCTAATATCATTAAATATTTTGGGTATAACACACTTCTTTTAAGTTTAATTTTGATTTCTGGTTTCAGTGAGGTATTACTGGATGAGAAAACCAGATGAGAGACAACACAGTAGGAACTGCTTCCCCAGCCTTCAACCTGCACTTCTCCCTCTTCTCCCTTATTTTATGCCCTGTAAATGAAGGAAATGAGAAAGTTTCTCATATTCACCTACTTTGTATTCTGGGGGTATCCTTGCTCCAAATCCAAAGGCTGGGAACATTTTGTCACTGGAAAAGAACAAAGAAAAGAAGAGTTCTCACAAATAAATGCATTTTGCAACAATAAACATTTACTCCCCTGTAAGCATTCATCAAAAATGCAAAGGAGCACACAGAAAAGGCTTTTAGGTCAAGAGTGTAACATAGCGGAATGGGATGGTAAGGTATTAGAGAAGGAGGGCTTTATGCTGACCAGATGGAGAAATGATATTGGACATTTTTCAAGTGAACATTTAGTATTCTGGAAGTTAAAAGAAACTGGAGAATACCAAAGAATCGAGATATCTTATAGAGATATGATTCTATGGTTCTATGATATCTTGCACTTCTCCCACAAGTGCAATTGTAGGTCCACATCACCTCTTCTTTTCACAATCTGGCTGCAGTGTGAGGGGGAGCTATCTAACAGCCTGTGAAAACAGACAGATTGATTTCATATAAATGTGGATATGCTCCCCCAGCTCAGAAAATGAGTTTAGTGAAGAGATGACTCTGTAATTACAAGTGTTTGCAAATGTGGATTCTTACTGTTGTCTATGTGCAAAACAGACTTCCTAAAATATAAAAAAATTCACCCCCAGAAACCTGCTGGTTCTGTAAGGCTTTCCACCTGTATCATGTGCATCACTACTACTCTCACTAAAACCTGAAATTATTTTAATTAGTTATATACTAACTGGTAACCTAGCAAATGCTGCGGCATGGTGAATTTGCCTTCAAACACTATGCTGAGGTTGTTCCACCTCAAACAGATCTGCAGAGACAAAAATCCTGATTCAGAGGACCTGGAAGCTTCAGGGCTGTTAATACCCTTTCAGAAACACAGTAATGTCTCACACAGCCCACGTCCTGTCAAGTTTCCTCTTCCCAGATGGCAATGTGGAAAACAACAAGCTGTAAGGAATGTCTCGTCCCTGAGTCAGCAAAGCACTCCATCACACACTTGAAGTTAACAATCCACCCAAACATATGTTTAACTCCAAACACATCCTGAAGCCCCACTGAAATCATGGAACTGTACTCCATTGCTCTGATGAATCAAATCTCTCCTAGGTTTATCTGATTCTACTTAGAGGGTTTCAGGGCCCTTGGAAAAGTTGAATTCCTACCAACGTTTTTGGCATTTTCCAAACATTACTTGAACTTTCCAAAGTTCCCAGGAAGAGGCAGCAGGTTCAAATGACTTTGTGTAGTTCAAGACATTGCCACACCAAGTATCACATGAGTAACACACTTCCCAGACATACTCCCAACAGAGAACAGCATCATTAAAGCTGCCGAGCTATTTTGTCTGGTATAACCTGCGAGGACCATTGTGGCATTTCTGATACAAGCAAAGGATAAATGGGAGAGTTTAAAAGGAAGGAGAAATAACATCACCCCCTGCCCCCGCAAAGAGTTATTAGTTGCTACCATGAGATAGAGAAATATTCAACAGATCACTGAGAAATAGGAAACAGTAATTATTGCCATCTGATGGCTTAGCTCTCACAATTGTTGTTCTGCTAAGAAATTTAGTTGCCACATAAATCCTGGGAGCGCCGTCCTGTGTACCATATGTTACGCTGTGTGATAATGGATCTTGGAAAGGAGAACTAACATCATTTGCATGGTAATGAAACATTTTTTTTCCAAGAAATGTCAGAAACAAAGAAGCTGCTGACATTTGATGTTAACCACCTGCTGACAGCTTTCTCTTTGATTAAGCACTCCCGGAAGCAGGGAAGCCCTTATAAATAGATACAGATGGAACTTCAGGTCTGCACTTAGAGAGCAAGAAATAAGAGGACATTAGAAAAGAGTCTGAGGGGAGAAAAAAACCTTGTTTTACATCAACAATTAAGCTAGGGTTGGATTAGAGAATCAAACCCTGTGGAGCTGCAATTTAACTGATTTTGGGTGAGAACAAATTGAAGGCTAAAAAGAGTTTTACTTAGAATGTAAGCGTCCATGTTCAATACAGCAATCCAGAAAGCTACACTGGCAGCAATTACCCAGCCCGGGAGATGCCTAAACTCATACAGTTGTACTGCAAAGTCTCTTGAGTGTAAACAAGTGTTGGGACTCTAGTATCTGCAACTCCACCTTTTCTGTACTGCAGCAATGCAGAGAGAGCACTGAGTGATACCTCTGGCAGCCTGGCTTCTCCTTGTTGGCATCATTTTGAAAAAACCTAAGTACTTGACATGAAGATGAGAAAAGCAAAAGCATTGGATCTTGACTTTTATACCTTGTTATGTAAGGGCTGTGACTAGTCATGCAAACATAGATGTACATGATTGCTGATGCATTTTCCTGTCAAAAAGGCATATATTACTGAAAGACACCAAACACTGAGCAAATCTAGATTATAGCTTGAAGGTAAAATCAGGGATAGAGTTCATGTTCACTGCTCATATTGGTAAATGTAAATTAATCCACACAGAAGGAACTGTCAGGGCTCAAAGACTACAGTTTTCCAAACAGAAATATAACCAGTTGAAGTCCCCAAGTAACACCTTAACTATAACATAATGCACAGCATAGAATGACTTCTGAAAACACCCTGCATTATTCTTTTGGAATAATGCTCAGCTTTAGTCACCTACCCTTCAAGCTATCTAGGTGAACCAGAGGAAGCACACTGACAAATCAATACCTTAATAGGGGCACACAGGAGAGAGATCTCAGTGAGCTGTACTGCACACACAGGAGAAGAGACTAACAAAGGAAATAGTAAGGATTTCTAAATCAGTAAGTGATACAGATAATGATATCCTCTTCTGCTTCACCAGGAAGCCTAGTGTTACTGGAAGGTAAGAACTCTCTTTAAAGATAGGGAGATAAAATAATGAACATTTAAAAAATCATGTCTCATTAACCACAGGTGCTCTCTGACCTACAGCATCATATCTAGAGTTCAGCTTTATTATGAGGATTTACTTTTCCTAGTAACAAGAAGAACTTAGCTGAAATTCTTCCACAGGATTAAATTATTTTAAAATCAGACATTAGAGAGTCTTTTGCAACTTCCCCCTAAGGTGCTGCCTCAGGTGATGCTGGAGATAAGAGCTGGGTATTCATCAATGTTGCTGGGAATCTAATATATTAATTGTATAGAGTAAATGTAGGGGGAAAAAACCCTAAGTCTTTGTATATGCCATTTATTTATTCTGAAAAATGGACTTCTAGCTAGCCATAATGGTAGCTTGCAAATCATCTTACCAGTGTTCATGAAAGCCCTCTGGTCTGTAGTTATGTATGTGCTTAGCTTTAAGCTCTTGAAGTTAATACAACAAGTAGTATGCTCTGAGGAGACCTTATTGCAGCCTTCCAGTACCTGAAGGGGGCCTACAGGAAAGCTGAGGAGGGACTTTTTGTAAGGGCATGTAGCGACAGGATGAAGGGAAATGGCTTTAAACTGGAAGAGGGTAGATTTAGACTAGATATTAGGAAGAAATTCTTTACTGTGAGGGTGGTGAGACACTGGAATGGGTTGCTCAGCGAGGTTGTGGATGCCCCTTCCCTGGAAGCATCCAAGGCCAGGCTGGATGGGGCTTTGAGCAACCTGGTCTAGAGGGAGGTGTCCCTGCCTACAGCAGGAGAAGGGGGATGGCAGGGGAAGGAAAGGGGAAGAAATGAGAGAGGGGAGGAGGAAAAGGAAAAAGGGAAAAACAGAAAATGCCACGAAGAAAATAGAGCCATCTCTAAACTCAATTAAAATTGTCATCTTTCATGTTCAAGAAGTGAACTGAAAGAAAAGGAGATGAATTGTTTCTTTTCTAAAGCATATGAATGAATCATGTTACTGAGTGTATTATTTAGTACTTTGGAGGGTTTGATGCCAGTAGACTCTGAATCATGACAGCTTACAGGGATTAGCAGGAGTTCCAAAGAAAACACGGAAATCATTTGAAATATTTAAACGTTTTCAGTTCCTGCTTTGCAAGCAGAGCTAGGTAAATAAAAGACACGATCTGTATATGATCACATAGGGCAAAAAAAAGAGAAGAAGAGCCCATCCCCTTCACCTGCAGTTCTGTGCAGTCACATGCATTACTGCAGGATGGGCTGGGACAGAGCCGGCTGCGGTCCAGCTCTCTCTGCCGTGCCTGAACCAGAATGGCTGCAGGGCTTCAGCTGCAGCAATTTCCTCCCAACAGACGGTATTCTCCAAGGGACTGCTACACTGTCACAATATATCCACACTGGGGTTGTACCTGATTCCATGCAGCCATGTCTCTGGTTCTGGCCAGGTTACCCTGTGACTAATCAAACCTGTGCTGTACCTAACAAGGCCGTCCAGTCCATACTGCACAGTGATTTGTAAAGGAGTGGCAGGAATTAACTATTATTATATATTTTGTTAAGAAAAGAGAGCTGGGAGCACACAAATCAGTAGCAAGTCACTGCAACAGCCACATTATTTGGTCTGTCGTAGAGATGCTACACAACCACGTGCAAAATCGTGACATTAAAATTAATTTGCTATCCTTAATTATGGCTTTTAGTCACCTTAGGGGAGCTGGAATCTGCTGAGTCCAGAGAAACGGATACTGTCATGTAATTGGGTTTCAAGAATGTGAGAGAAGCGCCTGTCTCACCTGTGAGGGAAAAAAATAATGAAATGGGGGAATACAAATTCCCTGAAGCAAACCAATGAAAGGCATCAACTCATGAAATAACTAACAAAGCTAAGACCACGTAAAACAGATTTAAACATCCACTTATTAACATTAAAAGAACAGCAAAAGAAGCTCTGCAGGGTAAAAATAGCAATTGAACTCGGAAATTCCTATATTTGGGAAAGGTAAATACCCACAGAAAAGAAGTCATCAGAGCTTGAGAGAGGAGTAGGTTAAACTAAACGGAATGACAACGAGATCGATCACTTGTTAGAAGAATAGCCTAATAAAATGGCATATTCGGAAAGAAGAGACCAAAATGTCAAGCTTCCCTGCTAGATGACAAATAAATTGCCATGACCTGATTTATATGACCCAGTTCAGCAAAAGGTATCTTGAAAGAGAAATGTTCATGATTGGGAATAAACTAGGGAAGGGGATGCTGCAAGAGGCTGCAGTGAGTTACACTTAACTTTTGAAATCAGGGCAGTTTCCAGAAAGTCCTATGAATCTTAAGGGTTACAAGTATGACCCAGTAGCTTCCAAAACCTTAACTCTACAGCCAACTGTCTGTGGGAACATACGAGGAAACTGTACCGTGACTGACGAAGTCATTCTCACACAGATCATAATTTTGGAAGTTGAAAACTTGACATGACTTGAAGACAACATTGTAGGCAGCAGGCTGAATCCCACAACATAACATGAAGATCTGATCTTGGAAAAGCTCAAATGAAACAGCGTGGGGCCCCTTCCTTTGTGAAACACAATTGCACCTTTCAGGGTGTACTGCATTAAGCAACCACAAGAAAAAAGAAGCCTTAGTAAGTATGCACATAATTTTGTCATTTTTTACAAACTAGAGTGGAAATGATTGGTCAGAGACTTTCTTCTGCAAAAAAAAAAATTCTATCAGAAAATATCTATGAGGGGTGTGCTGGGAAGAGGGGAATACGGGTCTGTGTTGGCATAGTATACAGGGAGGTGCTGGTAATTTCTCATAAAATGCTCTCGAGATACAAATGAGCTTTCTAGGATAAGCAGATAAAACTGTTACAGAGATTATATTGTGATTTAATGTGACCAAATGAGCAGTTGATGTAATTTTACCAAAACAACATCCAGTAAAAATGAAGAACATTATCAAAACAAGTTTCAGCAAAATGTTAAGTGCAATACACTGATGACAAAAGGTGTCCAGTTCCTTTACAAGGAGTAAACTTGCAGGAGATTTAGAGCATGCTGTTCACTTATGGACTGATTGGTTTTCAAACAGGAATATCTGGCAGCTCTGCTACTTGCTAATACAATGGACTGGATGACAATAATTACATCCTTAACAATGCAGGGAGGAAATTCATGCTTCTGAAACTGAGGAAATGGCTGTGTTGACTGCAGATGTACCAGATGCTAAACTGTTGCCACATGTGGCATCAGCAAAAATGGCACAAATTGCTGTCTCTTTATTTATGCTTATTTATACATATGAGCATTTATTTATACAAATAACTAGTCTCTACAGCACTAGATGGTCTCCTGTTTCAGATATAGATTGTAGGGTTTGGTACTCCAAGCCATTCTCTTCAGAAAGAGATGGTAAAAGAGAAATCACAGTGGTACCACTCCACACAGTCCTTGCAAAGTGTCAACTACTGCATAGAACAAAACTCTTCCTCAGAGGAGATTGTGAGCTGAAAAGATAGTAAAGGCTGCAAAGAAGAACCCTGCAGAATGGTTTTGATGTAGTTAGTTTTGATGTATCCACCAGCTGACTGCATGCAGCAGGGTGAAGGAAAGGCACGGGAAGAAGTTCCGGTAAGAAACTAGGAAAGGACTGCTCAGGACCGATAAGCTGACACGTGCATTGAGAGCCTGGCAGAAGACGCAGTGTAAAGATGACACAAAGATGAAAATTTGGTGAAGGAAAAAGCAGAGCTGTAAAAATTGACAGTACCTGGCCAGATACAGAGCAGCTGCAGATGCACACATATATGTAAGTTTGTCTACATACAGATGAAACCATAGTGAAATCCTCTACCCAACACAGTGGTGCTATACTAAATCTCCTTCACTAATTCTTGCAGTAAAAAGCGGTGATTGCAGAAACTATTCTTTAGCAGCCACTGGCAAATACAAGTCAGCAAATACTACAGAGGCAAACACTAAATATGTGTAGGCATGTACTAGGAAATGGTGCCAGCCTAGGTCCTTAGCAGTTAAATCCACGGGTTTTCAATCCAGTTTGGCAATTACAAGTATCAGCAAGCCCTTTTTCCCCATGCAGTTCTAGCCCTGGATTATCCAAACACTTCAAAATACATTTACCCACACCCGACATACCACTTAATGATGAGCATAAGCTACCAGTTTTTCTTATTCATTACTCTTTTTCTGTTTTTCCTTTGTTCTGTACGTAAATTCAGTCCTATCAAAACACTTAATACAAATATTCATGTCTTTTCCGCCATGGTTCTTAAACTTGTTTAGATATGCTAATCATCTTTATTGCTTAACCGCCTCCAGAAAGGTTGTTTCTGTAGTTGAAGTGATAAAGAGATATGGTAAATAATTAACCATATTTTTATTTATTGATCTGCATGGTTACATTAAATTTTAACATCTATGACTCTATATAGGGATTTCATTAAAATTCAATGTTGCATATAGTGCTAGTTATTCTAGGCACCAATATTTTGCCTTATTTTTAATAAACTACCATTACATTACCATCTCAATGAAAGTAAGTTTCTGCTTTTCTCCTTGTCTCCATCCAAGTTACATGAAGGTATTTAATTCAGATCCCTCCAGCCAAGCTAACTCTCTCAGTCTTCATCAACAAACCCAAAAACAGCTTCAGGACAAATGACCTGGCAACTAACTCCTGGGGACAAGGCTCTGATTAAAGAACAGACTGCAAGGTTTACACTCCAGAAATTCTTTTTCTCACTTAAAGCCTCAACCCAGAACACAGCATTTAAGTATATACTGACCTTTGAATTTGGGAACTTCCATAGCATGTAGTGCATTATACATACCCTGATCTCTTCTTCCTCCCTAACTGCCAACAGTTAGGGAGGACTACCCTGACTACCCTGCCATGACAACGTGTTTCTCGGATAGATGGACCTTTCATCTGACTTAGTTTGACTGCTCGTAGTTTTTTTCCATTCTTACATCTTCACTGAAAGGGATGTGTTGGACCGTGAACCCTTTTCCTTTCATATTTTTTCTTTCTTAATCTTCAGGTGCACTTTATTGTATGACGGAAGGAAGCTTTTAAACACGATTTTCAATCAGAATGAAGGCACTCATTTAGCTCTAAAATACTGAAGAAGAAAAGACAACCAGTAAGTCCTGAATGCCATCAGCTACTGCCGCAATTCATTGATTGCAGATTAATTCTTTGATTGTCAAAATCAGACTGACTTCAGGACTTTACTACCTTTCGTGGAATGTGGCCCAGAATTTTAATTTTCATCTAAGTATTTTATAGGTATTCTACATATAAATTATTTCTGCACTTTGCAGGAAAAAATGTACTCTCTGCTCCTCAGGAGCCTTTGGGGAGGTTGCTAGACAAGCATGTTTTACAGAATTATTTTGTTAATATATGGTCTTAGCGTTGATGCCAGTTTTAAGGAGCTGCAAGAGTATTTAGAGTTCATTTGCCTTAAATGAAAAAGGACACTAGTGTCAGAAAACAGGTACAATTTAATTTCCATGTGTTTCAAGGGCTCTTGGAAAAACAACAAAAAAACAACAGAAAAAGCAATCAATCAAACAAATACAAAACTGCAGTATCTTTAAGAGTGAAGAACTAATTTTTGAACCGGGTTTTGAATACAAATAAAATGAGGACCAATTTTATGGCAGGATTTTGCAAGCATATGGAATCATAAGCTGAATGTGTAGGTCAGAATGGGAAATACCCAATGCAACAAATGCTTAAAGTATTTGAAAAAAATACATGTAACTTTTGTGTCTTTTTCAATTGATTTGACCACACAATAGCCAACTCTTATGTTGCTGATTGATTTTTATTAAACCAGTATGTGAATGAATGTAGAAACATAAAACAGCATGTAAAAATTAATCACACAGATAATCTCTGTATATAAGAGATACTGAGCATTTGGGTGTGGGGTGAACAATTTACAGGAAAGTTCAAATTCAGTAAAACTCCCAGCTCCATCTTAATGCATCCTCTATTTTACATAATACTTCAACGTTTCCTTGAGTCAGGCTGAATTTGATGGTATTAGATAATAAACTCTAGTGTCTTGCTGAATCAGGACAGAGTTTTTAATAGAAAGATAAATATTTAATATTATATAATGAGATTCTTAAAAAGCAGAAGAGAAAGGAAAGCTACTAACTGCAGAAATTAGAATTCAGACTGAGGCCCAGATATGCAAGTCCTGTCATGGGCTTCACTCATGGCACCATCATTAAAATCTGTAATAACGTAACATCACTGAGGAGTATTTCAGCCTTTAGCACCCTGCGCATGCAACACCATTTATCCTCACAAACAAACTCTTTTCAGCCTCATTCCATTTTCCTTTGCCAAAGACTGCTATCGCTGCAGAATGAAAGATGAGCTACACTTATGGTTGGCTGGTTGTATTCCAGCACTGGCAAAACAAATCATCAAAATCAAAAGGCCAGCCATCTTAACAAACTGTGTGCACTGTTGTTACCAAGACTTATGGCTTTGATCTGCAGAGAGGGACCTATAAAATAGCACAAAAAATACATGACATTTTTTAATGCATGGTGAAGTGTTAACTTATACATTCCTATATATTTATCTTCACATGGGAGTGGCTCTACATGTATATATATAATCGTATCTAGATATACGTACAAGAGATTTCCTTTTAGGATCTTTCAAAGACAGCTATCATCTATGCTCTAAGAGTTGTATTCTCTCGAAGGGGTCTCCACTGGGCTCCAAAATAAAGAGCTGGATAAAATTATTCCGTACGGTAAAGCTCATAAGAGAAGCCCTAAGCCAATCGTAGGGCATAAAGAGCTAGCTATAACTTCACCTGCCTTATAGATGCTTGTTAACTCATCGCTCAAAACATGTAGAGGGAACACATGCACATTTGGTTTTGGTCAAGTAAAGTGATTTTACAGAATCCTGGCTAGGCTTATACTGCCAGTAGTGAGAAAACACTTCATTTGACTTCTGATCCAGAGAACTCAGTGCTAAAATCACTTAGATGAAGAATAAATATGGAATAATACTGAAGGCGGTCTTTTTTATATCAAATATGTCAGTGCCCAATGATTTTTTATCATTTTCATCTATTCCTCTACACTACAAAAAAGACTGAGTAGACATGCTCAATTTCAAGGCAAAATTGTATCAGTGATATAATTTTTTATAAAAGGAATGGTTGTGAAAATGTTCAAATGGATACGTTATTTCTCACTTATTGCTTTATAAGGTTCTCTTTAGACATTAGTGAATAATTTATCTTAAAATAAATTTTTCTCCATGGAGCTGTCAGCTTATTTTACACAATATCTTCAATAATAAGTTGTTAATGCATTTTCCCCTTTCTAGTATTTCAAACTATATTTCAGAGCCTAGCTCCTTAAAACTAATGATCTTCCTTTATGATCCATTTTTTGCTATTGCTAAGCCACTGACTACATCACGTACAAACTTTATCTTCTGTCTTATGACAAACGTTGTTCTAGCCTGTAACAATTCCACCATGTAAAAAGAATTAAGTCTTTTGTGCAGGTTAACAGCTTTTCCATTTCCCTTTCCATTATCAGATTGGCCTATTTCTGCATGACTGCAGCATTTCTACAATCAGGTAAATAATCAAAGCCTATTTCTCATTCTCTGAATGTTGCTGATGAAAGAATGAATGTTAGTCTTTCATGTCTAGCTATGCAGAATGACACTATTCATTTAACTGTTTCAGAAATCCCTGAGCCACACATATACTGGGTTTTTGGATGAGCAGGGATTATTCCACTGTATCAAGGGATATGAGGCAGTACTTATTTGGAGGATAACTTCCTTAGGGGTAGTATGATATGTACAGAAACCTAGATTATGAGAAAATTTATTTTGAATGGATTTTCAATAGTTTGGGCTGAAATGATTGCTAAGTACAAACAATAAAACTTCAGGTAAGAGCCCTGCCATCTTTGTAGGCTCACATTTTAACCTTACTGAAGATGTGTGACGTCATGCTTTTCACTCCTATCTGATTTTAGCATAGGGACATAAATCCTCCTTCAGCATTTGAAGCATAACTAAGCTCACTGGAGCAGTTATAGGTCTGTGACACATTTCAGCTTTTCAACTGAATTTGAAACTCATATTTTTTAGTGGTTTTTTTAAATGCAGAAGATTTGCTTTATAGACCATTCTACGATTCTGTGACATGATTCTATATGCTCACATATCTCAAGGCTGCAACCACACACAAAACAAATTCTTCTGCAGAACCTGCAAATTGTTCTGTGCGAAGGTTTCCTCCTCTTAATTCTTCTTCCTCTTTAGAGAAATTATTACAAGGTTTCATCTTGAGTTTACTGGATTCAATACATCCAAGTCTAAAGAAAAGACCGTCACTTGGCATTTTATCAGAGAGCACTGACCACGTTGAATTAACTTGTCCGTAGGAAAACATGTATAGTGTTGCAGCTTGAGAGCGTGTATGGGTCAAACACATGCCACTGGGACAAGAAATTCTGGCTTTTGTTCGGTCCTAGACCATGGCTCATAGAACCTTTGTGCTGATTACCAGCAACAGGAATTTTTTACATCACAATAGAACTGAATGAAGCTGATGATTTCATTTTCAAAAGAGCCAGTATTTTTCATACTGATTGGAATACACTATATGGTGAAGAAGAATCCTGATTTGGGATTAATATATTCATACAGAAGTGCCTGTGTCACTTACCTATTTTGTTTTCTTAACAAATACACTTTACATGATAAAATATCTCTATGCATGAACGAGATCTTACTTCTTAGACTTCTCCACATTTTGAAGTATATTAATCCATAGGATTATTGTTAGTAATTATTAAATTAGTGGACAATCACTGCGGAATTATCAGCTCACTTACAATAAAATATTAATTTTCTCAGACTAGTTGACTAAGTCTGACCATCAAATTCTTACAGACGTTGTATCAGGGCAGGATTTTACTCATTGTTCTTTGAGAAGGCTTTTCATTACTATGCAAATGGCAGTGCTTCTGAGCAGGATAATTAGCATATGTGGCATGTCACATACAAACCAGGGTATTAAGTCACTCCACAATTTATACAGGAAGTATAATCAAATATAACTGGAAATACCATTGGCTTTTTTTGAGATCTGGCATTTACACATTGCAAAGTGGTGGGTGGATGTCTATTACGTGTGGAAAGATTAGAAAGAATAATTGTGTAAGATACTATGCATCACCAACAAAGAAAGAATATTTAAAGGAAATGCACTTGGTAATTAGATTAATAATGAGCAATTAATTTGATAAAGACAGGCAGCCTATTTGAAAGCAACAGAAGTACATAAAGTAATCAAAGCATGTTTGGCCCAATTACTTGCATTTGTTTATTTAACACCATGTTGTGTGCACATATTATCAGTGTCTTTTAATATTTATTTTGGAAAAGACTGTGATGTTCAACAGGCTAAGAAAACAACGAAAAAGACCACACATTTAATTCTAAGAGCAGACATGGCCACTAAGCAGCTTAAGTAACTAAGAATTCAGTTTCAAATCTGAAATCTTGGTAACACTTCCCTGTAGAATGGGACAGAACTAAACTCCGAAGTGTATCAGAAAGGATGCTGTCAGCATCTGAAGAACAGGCCTCAAGTTTAATTCCAGTGAAAAATCCACTCAAACGTGCCATTTTTGCATGTGAATACAAACCTGAAACTTTGCACATGTCACAGCCAAACAGCCAAGAACCAGACCTTTTATTACCATGAAGCTAATCAAAACCCACTGTCATTCTTAACAGTGTGGTAAGACACGCTAATCTTTCTGTCATGTAGTCATTTCTCTTAAGTGACTAAACACGGAGCTGTTGCAGCTGGCAGCAGGTAGTCATTGATTTCCCACTGTGAAAACACTGTCTAAAGACAACTTTGTTATCAAATGTGGTTATTTACCTGTCATAGTCTTGGCAAATCTCCCCAACAGCTACCAAAGCTTTCAAGTACTCATTGGGCTGGTAGGGGTGGATGTAGTGCAGTGAGCAGCTGTTCCTAGGATCACCATTTGACGCAGTGAAATCTATAGCTACCTGGAACAGAAGAAAAGTCAGCGCGCTGTGGTGCTGCTCTGGGCATGAGGATTCCCACACCAACCATGTATCTTCACCAGAAACAGTTTTCTGCAGAGATTGCAACCTTAAAGTAAAGGTCATTTAACAGTATACGTCATCAAATCTGCATTAGGATAGTTATCAATAAATATGCCTAAAAGAATACATCAGCCTATAAAATAAGAGTTAATAAAACCAAAACTGTTTAATTAGGAAAAAATGAGCTGCATAATTATTCTACGTGGTGAATTATGTTCTAATAAAAATGAATCAAACTACCTTCTCAAATTTAATTAAATTCTTTCAGCTCAGGTAACGTTCAGACATAAATGCTGCACAGCAAAAATGTCCCTCGAGAGTTAAAAATCCTACTGAAACCATACATTAAAGTTCCTAATTCCTCTCCGGGACATTTCTTATGTATTTTAAAACTTCTTTTGTCAGTAGTAGTACTCTTCATGTACGTAGTAAATACTCTCTG
This sequence comes from Numida meleagris, assembly GCF_002078875.1. Taxonomy (NCBI): domain Eukaryota; kingdom Metazoa; phylum Chordata; class Aves; order Galliformes; family Numididae; genus Numida; species Numida meleagris. The sequence goes on from NC_034410.1 coordinate 41,979,486, forward strand.
TGTGATATATTTTTATTTTATTTTATTTTTATCTTCAAAGTGTCTTCTAAGTGTTAAATAATTAACCCTCCCAATTTCACAGATGATGGTGAGCTTAAAGGTGAGCTGCAGGGCAAAAATAAAGCTTTAGTCCTGCACGGAGTTTTGTGTTGAAAAGGCTTACTGGAGGTTGTGGGAAGCATTCAATGCAGAAACAAATATTAAAATATCTTTTAAAAAATAATTTCTCCCTTTTAAAATGGCCTTTATCCTTCCCACTGAAGATATACTCTCGCATATATTTTTCTGTGATATGATCAGCATGTATTGGGAAGCCCTTTCCTGAAATTCTGATCCTGCTTTCTAGGATTTCTGAAGAGGAGCAACAAGAAAACTGTAGTCTCCTCAAGAAAACAAAGCAATTTACAAACTTCCTTACAATTTTGTTCAGTGATCTTTTCCTCCAAAAACCCACAATACCCGCCTGCATCTTCAACAGCTACAAATGCACTGATTTCAATTTGCAGTTTTACTGTGCAGTTGATGTGGGAGGGCCTTACTGAGGGCTGCAAAAAGAACTTTGAAGGTCCTAGCTTGCCTCTGCGAATGTGCACTTTCCCCAGCTGAAGTCTGCTTGGCAGAGGCAAGACTATTTTACTTGGCTATAAAATGAAAATGAAACAAAATTTTCATTCTCCCTTAAAAAGAGACAAAGTCCTGAAACTTTTGTTGTTGTTGTTGCGAGAAGCTAAAAGAGAAAAATCATACTGCATCAACCCATATGGTTTTTCCCCACCTTTTCTGATTTTTTACCTCTAACTCTTGGCTGAATAAAAATATTTCTCAGAGGCCTCTGGGTAGCTTAGAAATCCTCCCATGCCCCACAGTGAGGAGATGCGAGCTTGATCTGGCTTGCGAATAAAGTAATCTTTCACCTCCTCTTCCCTATCCATTGCTCATGCACTGAAGCAGTGAGCCCGGTAGTTTTCCACATACATCTTTTTTTTTTCCCAAAATAACAGCTTGATTTTTAACTTGAATAAATCAAGAGAAACCCCCTCGTGTTTTAACCTTCCTGCATGTACGTAACTATCTGTGCCACAGCTGTAAGAAATGACCAAGAAACACTAGTGTCTTGTGAAACCTATGGTAAATCCACAGATAAAGGCATGCATTAGCCTAGTTTTGGAATAGCTATTTTTCTTTTTTAAATCTTAGCCAAGGTGCTCAAATGTTTTCTTAACAATATGAGTTTTTCTTAAAAATATGATTCAGATACTATTTTAACCTTACATTTTTGTCCTGATTACAGAAAATGCAAAAAAATTCACTATATGACAGAGAAACAAAGGTCACTGCTGTAGAACGGTTAACAGTAGATGTTTTCACTGATAACCTCCAAGGTGATATTAATGAGGCTGGAGTGACACACCAGACAGAACTGGGCAAGCTTTCCCTCATTGCTGTTAGCCACGGATAAATGCTTTTTAACAGCAAACAAAAACACAGTGTAAGAATAAGAAGTGGATTTCATAAGCTTGGGAAAAAAAAAAAAAAAACTGTGGGTAGACTTCAGTAAAGAAAAAAAAACTCCCCAAAACAAGCTGCTTCTTCAAAAACAGCCTTTGTAGAGAGTTGTGGATAAGAAAAAAAACAAAAAAACAAAAAAAAACCCAAACCCTGATTTCCTACAAATGTTCATGCCTTGATGCACTACTCTTGAGTTTGATCCAAACCTCTGCTCAATTCTCTACGGAAAGACTTTTACGAAAGATGACTGCTATTACTTGCTAAGATTCCAGAATATCTATGCAGATCTCTATGCTTTTTTAGCATAACCTGTCAGTTCCAAGGTATTGTGCAATTTTTAGGAAAATAATTTGTTAGCGTATCACAATAGCTAGGCTAATACCGCAAATGAGTTAATCTTGTGGTCACCAAAGCAGGAATCTTTCTTACAATGAATATATTTGATTTTTATTGGTGTATCTTTAAATATATTGGTTCAAGAGTACCAGTTATCTTCCCATATCTAAATACGAACATAACATACTAATATCTCTTAGCACTTCTTTTCCACAACCTTGTTAAAAGGGTGATTTTCAATGCACTGAAAACATCCTACACAGACAGGATCTCTTGCTAGATCTCTCAGCAAAGACTCAGCCGGTCCAATACCATGACCTGTCTAAGAGAGAATCTTTCCAATATATCTTTCTATTACAGTTTCCTTTATGCACGTTACACATCCTTTCTGCTACATTTCCTGAAGTGATGAAAATGTCTTCTGACTACAGACCCATTTGCACTGTCAGCTTCTGAACATTTCTTCTGCAGCAGGGAACACTGTCTGATAGGAGATATGGCATGTTGCAATAAACACTGGATAAAAGTAACAGCCTGGAATCAGCACTATTGATCTCTACAGACTAAGGCTTCTTAATAAATGGTTTTAAAGTGAAGGGAAAGTTTAATTGCATTTTTCAGAGACGTTCTTTTTAATGACAAACTATGTTCCTACAAAGTATCCCAAGAACACACAGCATGATGTTACCAAAGCCCTCATTAGTGCCTTAAATTAGCAGGTACATCATACTACAGTTTTTCATTACAAAATCTATGCTTAGCATCCCCATTTCCCTCTCCCAGCAAGTGCCCTTTTACATCTCAGCTGCATTGTACTGCCTGTACATGGCATGAACTCCTAAGAAATGTCATTAACATGAAGGCAACAACAACAACAATAGAAGTGCCAGGACAGTTGCAAACAATTCCAGATCCTATGTACCATTCCAACCAAAAGAAATGGAAATCTGAGAAGGTGGAAGGAATAGGCTTGCTCCGTTGCAGTGGTCTGAATTAACAAAAGTAGGCTTATGTAAAAAGGAGAACATATGATCTATGCAGAAAGCAAGGGAGCACTGAGTATCTTCCCTGTAGGTTGCACCTTTTTGCTTCGGTGCCCACAAGAACAGCTCTGATATATTTCTGGAGACAGTAACAAGGTTCACAAGCAGTCTGTGCTATCATCGAGGGCACTGGTACAGCTGAGGCACAAAGAAGTAAAACACGCAAATGGTCAGCTTGTGAATAAGTAGAACCGGTAGGTTATGAACAAACAGAACTATAGGCACAGAGATATCCACAACAGCTCCCCCTGATTCTATGTAAATTGAAAACTGATAGTGATGAATTTACATAATACTGTAGCTGGTGGACTAACCACTGAGGTCAGTAGTAATCTAGAGATTTCTGTGATTCACAGCATAGTGGATTTTTCATCCCCTTTATGTGCTCACTGCCCATTCGTGCAGATCAGTTTGTTTATCTTATGCATTATCAGCGGTTTTGTTTCATTTCAACTACTCTGTCCTGTTTCCTCAGATAACCCAAATGCTTTAGAACATGCAAAATGAGTACAAGCCAATACACTATGCACTTCAAGGAAACACCCAGCTTCTCAGATAAACTAGGATGAATATCATTTAGAAGTTAGTGCAGCGAAAACATAACAGACTCATTATTCAGACGAACAATATAAAATATAATAGAGGCAATACTATCAGTCAGATATATATAGAAGTCTACTTAAATACTGCTGTGTTCAACTTGTGTTGAAAGCTTGCTTAGCTTCTCACCTTTATTTTTTGCAGCATAATTGTCATTAATGTAAAACATACAGTACATCAGTATGTGCAAGAAAATCCTAACGCATTAGCCAAGATTTATTTTCTGGGCATAGTACATTTTGCAGGAAGACATTAATAATTTACTAAGGAGCAGCACGTAAGAATCTTTTCTTTGGGAAAATGATGAATCACTGTCTAAGAGGATTCCCCTTCTTTAAAACAAGTTGGAGAATTAAGACACTTACTGTAAACTGTATTTGGCAGCCTCCCATTATATAATCTAAGAAAGAATGCATCTTGTGGATCTGCAGACAAGAAATCAAGATATTCAAATTAACCGTGAACTGCTAAAACATCAGATCATGGAATTGCCTGAACAAAGTAAACTGGAAGAAGGGAGAGACCAACTGAAAATAAGGTGAAGTTTGGAGAAATGAACAAAAATATGAAGAGAGAAAATATCCAAATTATTCTGAAAATACAGAAAGGTAAATTCATATGAAAAATAGAACCAGGTTCTGCTTCTTCTCAATAGGAAGTCAATAGGAATTTTGCTGTTAGATTAGGAGGAGCAAGGGCAATCAGAGATAGGAATGTTGGAAGGATTGAAAGGGTAACATACAGAAGGCCATCTGGCAAGCTTATAGACATAAGAGTTTAGTACTGCCTACTCACAACAGTAGGGACCAGATAAGAGAAATTAAAGAAGAACACTGGGGACAGTTTGCTTACCTTCAGGATTCAAGTCCTTGTCTTTAGATTTTTTCGTTAATCAGTTTCTAAAGCTATTCACTACACAGTTCCAGTTTGTTATCTACATTTCCTAACACTATTAAAATACACTGCTGAGAGCTTAGAAAAGAAACAGACAATGAACAAAACACAAATACCTTGCACTGGTTAAGGATGACAATGCCTGAGTTCTTGTAACTCTTCTTCTTTGCTTTGTACTTGGGGTTAATGCATTCCCATTGTACCTGTGAGAACAGAAGTCACTGCATGAAGTAAGATTAGCGTAGACATCAAATAATTAACAAAGATGGCACTGTCTGATTTCCACAGTTGACTAAATCCTGTCAATAATGGTGCATACAGAAGAAAATAATAAAAACATTATGTAGAGAATTAACAGAAGAGATCCCAAGGCAAACATCTATCTTCCAATGTGTGCATGTGGACACAGCACTGAGAGAGATACCCACATTTGTGTGTTGTCACCTTCCAGTGTCACCAGTAGGTTCAGGTGTTATGTGAGGAAGACTGAGGATCTTTTGAGATTATTTAAGAAAAGAAAAAAAGGAGGAACTTAATATAAATGAAAGTACAGCAGTCTGATGCATTATTTTAACTACAAAACTCCCTACACATTATCACTGGTGTTTTTTAAACTCAAGATGAGAGAAATTCTTATCAGAGATCGTATCACTCACTCTTGAAAGAGCAATAGTCTCTTCTTTAAGTCTGATGATTAAACAAAAAGTTAAGAAAAATCACTAAAACATGAAAAGAAGAAGTCGCTAATTAAAGATTTAAGAGTTTAAAAATTGAAAATAATCCCTCAGAATATATTAAAAAACATTTTTGGAAATTTTCTGATTAGTTTTCTTTCTACAGCAAAATAGTCTTATTTTGTTACTGAAACATGTTGCCTTGTTCCCACCATAACATCTCTGAGAGTCTTACTTTTCACTTCAGATGTTCTGCCATCTCTGGTTTCAAACAGATTGAGAAGGCCAAACTTTCAGATCCTGATGTCTAATTACTACATTATTATTCATGTGGTATTGCAGGAGCAAAATACATATCTGCATGTACAAGTACGCATCAGTATTTTTAAATCCAGATTTGTAAGTGTAACATGTTATTAAATAAGGTTAAGAACATACCCATCGTCTTTCAAGGAGGTGTTTTCAAATGCTGGGAGAAAACGGGAGCTCTAACAAGATGCTGGGTAAAACAAAGAATATCCCCAAGGGGATTAGGATGCTCTACTACCTAAGATTCCCTGTCATACTTGACATTGAAACAGATCTAAGTGTCACAATACTTTGTCCACAGTGAAGACCTTCGTACAGTATTTGTCTGAGCAAAGTGAGCATGTAAAATCATTTTTACCTTGTGAACAGCCCCAGTGAGCTTCAAATCATTCCTAACAGCAATTATTTGGATGTCTCTGAAGTATTTAAAATTTGGAGCATCTCTTAAATGTCCAAAACAGGGAATACAAAACATATGGCTCTGGAGCAATACGAGACTTTTTTGCACCCAGGAGGACGAGTATTTTCATCGTTGTTTCTGGAGAGATGTAACAGAGCCAAGAATTGGAAAAGACAAAAAAAAAAGGGTCCAACTGCAGGAAGCACATCTGCTTGCTCTCCTAGTTAGCCTGCAGCTCAATTATTTGTCTTGTGAAATGAATTTTCCAGCTGAGAAGACAGACAGACACAGGCCCACATGTTCAGGGGAAATCCTCCATAAACAATTTTTTCTCTACTCAGGAGAAGCAGTCAGGCTCAAGAAATGAACTCCCATCTTTCCAGCTACACAGAACTCATTGCAACACAACACAAGAGTGCAATAAGCTCCTTATTTAGGAAAGCAATCTGACAGTAAGGCAAAATCACTGCCCACGTCTTGATGCATTGCTGTCTGGCAAGATGGTTTAGCACACAGTTACCTCAAAACTTACTGGAAGCATTCCTACAAAGATACTGTGCTGTCTCTATGTTATAAAGAGGCTGTAATATAATGAATAAATAGAATAAATAGGAGTCAGAATTTGTGTTCCTCCCTTTCACACTGAACTACACTGGAGAGACCTCATGGCTTTCCCTTGAATATCCAAAGTACACTTCCTTAATTTTATCATCCTCAGGAACACTTTTCAACTTGTGTGTTTAAAGGATGCCCAGCCTGTGCAAACCATTATGCTGTGCAGAAAAAGGATTACTTAAGCCTAATAAACATTATGTTCCGAAGTGTATTAAAATATTTCATATGTGAGTCACTATCATGCCACTGGCTGATATGTCTAGGAAAGTGGCAGAAAGAACAGAATAGCAAATTCATAGAAATGTTGGTTTTTTTGAGAAACAGAAAGATAGAAATAATTTGCAACTTTTAAATCTTTTTATATGGTACTATAACAAAAGGAAGGGAAGAAGAGAGGAGGGAGAAATCCCTCCCCAGTTCATGCGTAGGTTTCTACATGAAACTCTCTCTCTTTACTAACCCACCAACTGACCTTGGCCATTCCCACAGCTCAAGTTGAAGATGTGACAAGCATCACTTGAAGGAAATTCCCTGTACAGACCTTGTAACATCTCCAGCTCTTCCAAAAGGATCGGAATTCATTATACAGCTCTAAGCAGGTAATTAAAAATGCAAAACAATTTTGAAATATTTTTGCTTGTACTGTGAGGACACGATCAATTTTCAGTCTGTTCCTACATTCCCATATTGATTTGGTATCTGACACTGTTTTTAATTGATTCATTTTTGTCTCTTAAATTAACTTTTCAGCTGAATGGAAACTAATGCAAGAGCCTGCAATTTGACACTAATGGTAAACATTGTGAAATTTGGATTCATCTTCTGAACGTCACTTAACATTTCCTCCAAATGCTTGGCAGCTCTGGGCTATACAAGCTCTTCTCTTGTCAAACACCACAGTGAATCTGAGGCAGAAAACTACCTGGTTTTAAATATCTCCCATTAATTGAATATAAGTACTGTTTCAAATGTTGGTAATGAAACCCTATACTATACTGCTTTGGTGTTCCTTTCATACCATGACCCTTAAACCACCATGTGAAGAATTTCTGAATGTAACACAAACTCCATCCTTCTATTCATCAGTGAAAGTCAGCAAACTAATACTGAGACGTGGATGGGCCTAATCGTCTCTTTGCTGTAATGAGTACACAGATCTCTCAGTGGGTGATGTTGCTCTCTGCAGTTAAGGATGATGCTTTCCCAAGTGTCCTCATCCACTATCTTACCAAACCCTCAGAAGAGAAGAGTCAATGGTGCAACCACCCATTCCACACACCAGCGAAGGGAAGCAGTGGTGACTAAATGCAGGCAATCATTTTAAGAGTCAAAATTTGGACAGCACAAGCTATTCAGAGAAAGAAACAAAAATGTCAGCAGGGCTTCAGGTACCCTATGGCAAGAGAAATCATGATACAGAGCAGCTGTTTTCTCTTGTACACTGTGCTTTTACATCAAGAGATCAAGTGGACCATGAGGAAAGTACAAGAGTACTATAGCAGAGCTTTGGTTAACATTAGCATATTTTCTGATCTCCCTGGTACTTCTTTTGTTTATCCCTTGTTCTTTCATGTACAGCTCTTACAACAAATTGCATACTTGTAAATGACAAAGGACACACAGTCTAATGGACAGGGCAAAAAATAAAATTAAAAAAAATCAATAGTAGGAAACATTATATCCTGCAATATCTTTTTCTGATGCCTCAAGAAAAGCAAGTCACTTCTAAGCAAACTACAACTCCTGCCTGAAATGCCAATTCATTCCTGTCACCAGTCTACACAAGAGGACTGGATGTTTTTATTTTTTCCCCTTCTGACTCAGAATGATAACCATCACGAGAGAAGATCTGTTTTTAATCAATATCAGAGGTTTCCTATGGAAACTTGCAGCTGGGGAAGTGAAAACCAGAATGTTTCTTGCTTCCTCAGCAAAGGCCCAGCCTCACTCACATTCCTGAGGTGGCACAACTGTTGCAGTAACCACATGGACGTGGCAGATGTCTCACATCACTGCACACTCTTCCAAGGCCTCTGTTGCCCTCTTCAGGGCCACAGGAGCTGCTACTCACAGAATAGCTTGTGTTGGAAGGGACCTTAAAGATCATCCAGTTCCAAACTCCTTGCCCTGTGCAGGGCTGCCACCCACTGGATCAGGCTGCCCGGGGCCCCATCCAATCTAGCCTTGAGCGCCTCCAGGGATGGGTCATCCACAGCTTCTCTAGGCAACCTGTTCCAGTGCTTCACCACCCTCTGAATAAAGAATTTCTTCCTAACATCTAACCTAAATTTCCCTTCTCTTAGTTTAGAACCATTCCCCCTTGTCCTGTCACTATCAGACTGTGTAACAAGTCAGTCTCCCTGCTGTTTAAAAGCTCTCTTCAAGTACTGGAAGGGCACAATGAAGTCTCCCCAGAGTCTTCTCTTCTCCAAGCCAAAACAACCCCAGCTACCACTCCTTTTCTTCATAGGAGAGGTGCTCCAGCCCTCCAATAATCTTTGTGGCCCTCCTCTGGACCCATTCCAACAGCTCCACATTCTTCTTGTGCTGGGGGCCCCAGGTATGGATGCAGCATTACAGATGGGGCCTCACAAGGGCACAGTAGAGGGGAACAATCACCTCTATTGCCCTGCTGGACAGCTCTCTTTTGATGCAGTCCAGGATACAGTTGGCCTTCCACGCTACAAAGCACACACTGCTAGCTCATGTTCAGTTTTAGTTCCATCAGGACCTTGAAGTCCTTCTCTGCAAGGCTGCTCTCAGTGAGTTCTTCTCCCAGCCTATACATACCTGAGATCACCCTGACCCAAGTGCAACACATTGAACCTCATTAGGTTCCTTTGGTCCCATTTTTCAAGCCTGTTCATGTCTCTCTTCCTTCTGTTTTAACAACTGTACCACTCAGCTTAGTGTTATCAGCAAACTTGCTGCAGGTGTACTTGATCTCACTGTCTAAGTCACTGACAAAGAAGGAACCCCTGGAGGACACCACTCATGAGCAGCCTCCACCTGGGCATACAGCCATTGACCACAACCCTCTGGCTGTGAACATCCAACCAGTTTCTCATCCACCAAACAGTCCAGCCTTCAAATTCATATCTCTCCAACTTAGAGATAAGGATGTAGTGTAGGACCATGTCAAAGGCCTTGCACAGGTCCAGGTAGATGATACCAGTTGCCCTGCCTTTGTCCACCAATCATGTCACTCTATTATGGAAGAATACCAGACTCATCAGGCACAACTTGTCCTTGGTGAAGCCATACTGGCTATCATGGATTACCTTCTCGACTTGCATGTGCCTTAACATAGATTCCAGGAGGATCTGTTCCATGATTTTTCCAGGCTCAGAGGTGAGGCTCACCAGCCTGTAGCTCCCTAGCTCCTGCTTTCTCTGTTTCTTAAAAATGGAAGTGATGCTTCCAGTCACTGGGGAGATGTTGCAGGCAGTCCTGGACAAACATGCCTGTCCAATAAAACTGGATGTGGGATTGTTCACCAATGTCAACAGACTCCTCAGTGATTACCAAAGGCTTAAAGGTCCCACCTGTTCTCAGTTACCTGAAGAACTGTGTGATGCAAAGGCCCTGATGCTATGCTCATAGTCAGGTATCTGGACAAATGGGAGAAACCATCACAGATTGCAACAGGATACCATCCAATCTTGAGGACCTCAGCAGCCCTTCCTACTCCCCAGTAACACCCTGAACTTGCGGGAATAGCAGTAGAGATGATAAGCACAAGGTTTCTTTCTTCCCTTCCCTTTCTGTGTGTGCACATACACACATACATCCTTTTTTTTGTAATACAGGAACAGATTTTTCACTTATGTAACTCTGGTATTGCATGAGGATCCAGGTGGTTTCTTGTTCTGCAACTTTTTTCCCCAAATCCCTCTGGTTTTATCATTAATAGATAATTTCTCCTTTCAACTATGAACAGCTTTAACTGCCTTTAAATTTTTATAAAGCTTTTCTTGCCTTGTTTTACCATGTTTGATGAATTAATATTATAAAACTGCCACTACACACACATTAAAAAAAACCCTATAATACATATATTTCGAAATAAACCTAGACATACAATAAACTCTAAGTATTTCACGTAAAAATATTGTCACAAAAATTAATGGACTTGTTTTTACTATGTTTTCTCATGACAAGATTGTGAAGGAGTAAATGATCAATTTTGGAATGGTAGGAGATGCTAAACAGAAGACTTAGGAATGTCTGTTTCAGACGTACATTTGGAACAACAGGATGTTTGTGCCTATTTGATTGGTAGTCAGTAGGAAAATAGGTTAGCTATCGGAATACAATAGTCTGTGACAAGGTAATTACTCTGAAAAAGAAGCGTGCATCAAGCTATTATACTGCTTCACGGAAAAGGTTTTTCACGACAAGGAAGTCTTCTAAAACATTAATTAGTTTCACCTGTACCATGAATCAAAGGGCAAACAGGTTCCCCAGAATTCACTATTTTCGGTCAGTGAGAAGCAACTGTACTTCTAAAGGAGTCACAATTCAAGATCTGCAAATCTCACCCAGTACTTGCCACATTTAGTAAGGACATTCATAAATTACTCATACCACTCTTGATCAAAACAAGTGATCAGTCTTTCAGAGAAGACATTCTCTCTTCTTCCTTCACATACTACTGGTTCAACCACTAGCAAGCTGACAGTGCTAGATTCACATTTATCTAAATGATGCCTGGCCTCAAATCAAAATTCCCAAGAAATCTCAGAAATCTCACAATGGAGGCAAGCCAGCTAGCCAACCATAAGTTGACACTCAAAATCTGGGATAATCAACATTCAGCCCAGGGCATGGGAATGAAACAGACTTAGAAGCATCATCTCCTATACATAAGTAGTAGTACACATCCATCCTGATCATCTCAAAAGGTTATGCATCATTTGATAGCTTCACTATCTCACCTGAGAATTGGCTGTAGTGGACTAGAATCCTGTTAGTGCTTTCCAGAGGATGAACTATGAAAAATTAAAAGACATCCTCAACATTCTTTTCAACTCTACCGAATAGAGATGAGATGAACTGATGAAATGATGTAAAATATTAACTGCATACAGACAACACACAGTTCTTCCTTCTCACCAGCACAAACTACTACATTACTCTCTTCCTTATGGCTTAAAGCATTTATGACAACTTGTGGAGATGATATGAACTAATATAGATGCTGATGATGGGCAGAGGTAGAGCCATGCCACTGGTGTAGCCTCTTTTAACTCTACCCAGATTTGAAGCTGGTACTTAAGGAAACTTCTTAGGTTCCCTGTCAATGGCAGATGTTCCCTCCTATTATCTCTAGTTGCCTAGGAGATGGAAAAACACTGGTTGACAATCCTTAGGATGTTTTGTTTATCTTTTGACAGAAATATAGCAATGTACTGTAGCTGGCCATAAAACATACTGCACAAACTAAAATTCAACCAGAATAAAGTTTCATTGTGCCTTCTCTGCAACTCAAACAAGGATGTCAGACTTAGGTTATGCTCTTCACAGTAGCTTCCACAGTATTTGAGATTGCATTTCTGATTTTGGACCTCATCTTCAAGACACTCACTTTTGCAATGCAATGTGAATGAATGGTTAACACCACTGACTGAGGGATACAGCTAGCAGTTTTATTCCTCTGACTGGAAGGAATACTGCACAAAAAAAAAGAACATTTTCTGATCTGAGACTATGAATAAATCTTTCCTAAGAGCCGTCTAACCTACCCATCTCCTCACCCACATATAATTACATTTCTCTGATGTGGCCGTCGTCATTAGAAATATTAACAACTCATCCAGCTGAATGCAAATTGCTGTCAAGGTTTACTAAACCCTCTTTATTCAAAGTAAACACTCTGTTGTATATGTTTTTTCTTTGGAGAGAATAAAACCAAAGAAGAAAATGACAAATGCTAATCATGTTACACCATGTTGCACAAAGGATGCTCAGGCAAACACCAAGATATATTTATGGGGTCCGCAACCAATGGCATATACTGCTTTTAGCAGCAATGTTACCTCCGAAGAATAGAGAAAAAAGGAGAGTGGTAGAGGGAAGGAAAGGCAGAAAGAAAAGGGAAAAGTAAAAGAAGTACGGCAATTGCTCTCCATTGGCCAGCCAGGAAGACAAGTGACACGGTCTCCCAAACAAGGTACTTTTCTGGTACAACACATGCGTCCCCCACAATACCTTCTCCAAAATAACTATACTGTTTTCATCAGGATCTGTTCACACTGTCTACTGTTTGTTCTTGACTAATGTGATATTAGTGCTGAATGAAGCTCATGTTCATCAGGTGCCAAGAACATGCAAACATATTTTGGGGGCATTTTTATATATTATATTATATATAAAATATAATATTATATATATTTTTATATATTATAACCATTTTTTTAAAGGCTGTAACCTACTACCTTATCCACTAAACCTTGGTTTCTTCTATCATAGACTACAAAACAAGGGTTAAAAAAGAAATGAGGGTAGAAGGACTGTTTCACATTAGTGGCAATTGTGTCCCATTAGAACCATCTACAACAGTATCAGGTTTTACAGGTACAAGTCCACAGAGTAACTGCACAAGAAAAACAGAATAAGAGCAACAAGGGAGAAGCAATGACACAACAGTTTAGGACTATGGAGGAGAAAACGTGCACATCTGCCATGAAAAACAGACTGTGATGTTAGAGGTGCAAGGCAGCCTGCAGGATGACAAATGGCAGACTCTTAGCAACTCAAAGGTTCAGGCACTTATAGCATCGTGCTACATTCAAATATTCCTGGACTGCTCTTTGATACTACTGTGTGAATTTATACAGATTAGAATAAGAGCTGACAAATGACTGTACTAACTTCTCATGCCTCTGACTGAGTGACCATCCTTTTTGCTACCTGGGGATGAAAAGAGCCCACTGCTTCTCCATCGAATAAAAAACGTATAGATCATCTTTCACAGCCATTCCTGGTGCTCTGGATGGAAAATCTCTTCTCTTGGCCAACAAGCTGCCCATTTGGAAAGGACTGCAATGCTTTTTTGAAAATGTTTACATTGGAAATATGCACACTTCACCACCTTCACACAGTCTCTTTCCCGGGCATAGCCACTTGCATACAAAATTAATGTGCCATCATAACACTGTTGTTGTTAATGTTATTCTCTCTGGAATTAGTTTTAACTTTATTAGATAAGTTTTACTTCCAGTCAGATTCAGCTTGGTTTAAGTCTTGTTTGGCAGGTAACACCTCATGTAAATGCTGTAAAAGCAGCAGAAAATGTAGTCTAGTCTGTTGTAAGTGGGTCCTGATCCTCTGACTTAATTTGACTCTGAGAGAACAAAACAAGGTTTCATTTACACTCAGGTTCTGTTTGAAACTTATTTATAATATGTTAATACATGACTGATATGTGTATCAGTGGCATTTTATACACATAAGCAACATATGCCTAACTCCAGAACATCAACAATATCTAGAACAACTAACATTTCTTGACCTATGGAACAGCCTGTCTACAACACTTATTAAACACTTTTTGACCCTTTGTTAGCTTTCAATTAATGCACTATAAACAGAATGCTAATGTAAAGCCCAGACAAAGTTTATTAGGCATTTCTCTTTAGTTATGAGATCACCATGAAGCAATGACTACAGATTATGAGCAGATTAGAAAGACAGCATTTTAAATTCCCCCTCAGAAAATGTATCAAAACACCGTCAGGGTTAAGCAATAATAAGAAGTAACAATTTCTGGAATTAGATATGCCAAATCATTTATCATATTCAATAATTACCATCAACTTCAATTTTAAAAGATCAGGCTGACATAAAGAAGTGAAATTATGAACAAGCTAACAATTCTATTTTCCCTTAGGACTGTAATTCATGAGACATGTAGGAAATCAATTAGGTTCATCCTGATAGGTTCAAGTTGAAGCTAGAAGGAATAAATGCAGCACATAAGAATTGGAGAAACATGGAGAATAACCCTCACCCAATAAAGGGCTGGGGAATTCTTTGAGTACCTTGTGCTTCTGCTTTACCATAACAGCATAGCACCCAGTAGAAACCATGTGCTAGGCTCAAAGGAAACAAACATTTGTAGAAGTATCTGTCGAACGTGAACTTGAAAAACAGCCTAATTATTTCAGACACAGAGCTACAAGATAGGCTGCTTTCTGCACTTTTGGATTATCATGTAATAACAGTAAAATATACAGGAGATAAACAGAACTAGTACACTTCCAAGAAAAAAAAAAGGCAATGTCATTTGCAGCACTACAGAACTGCCTCAGGAACACTGATCCTCAAAGCTTATATACTGACACTGCTTGAGCGGTTTCCACCTACCTGTCTCCCTTCCATAGCTCCTCGCATTTCCTTGAAAGTTGAGTTAAATTCTCCAATGAAGTCATGTTTTCCATTGGAATCCCAGTCCCAAACTATGCACTGGGAAGATAAAAGGGAAAAGAAAAAATAAGAGCACATTTTTCTTCAAATAAAAAACAGGCTTTACTGAAAAAAAACACAGAAGAAATTATGATATGCATAGGATAGAATGTATTATCTAGAAGGAAATCACCAGTGATATTAAAAACATATTCTTGCCCAGATAAAAATGAAATGACTAGTGGAATCTCAGCACAGCTTGCTACTGACAGCTATGTGTTATGGAGTTGGCTGATGAAAGCAAGGTCATGTATTTTAGAAAGAAAGGATTCATCTTTTAGCTAGCTGTAAAAATACAAGATACTATCTATGTACCCTTGCATGTTCATGTTGAAATGGCGTCCTGAATTAGGATCAAAATACCTCGCTCGCTAGAGTGCTTTATAAATACCAATCACTCTTCAGAATGCTAGTTGCTGTGGTCAAATGCTAATCTTCTCCTTTTTACAGCCAGTGAAGGTGAGACAATAATTACAGAGATGATTTTCTGAAATGGCTTTGAATTCATGTGCATCACTGTTTGGTGCCCATATCTTGGCTGTTTTCCTGTGCTGTTCAACAATGACTAGTAAAGCCAAATCCTGCTGGTAGTCATTCATAAATTCATGCATAAATATGAATATCTCAATGACTTTGAGCTGTGAGAATTTTACTTTACAGATATGGCTAAATAAAATTCAGCTAGCCAAGACAAAGTGTATAGCAGTAACTGTAAGCTTCGACAAATATCATTTTTTAAATGACCCCAAAAGGAGCTTACAATATTAATGAGCAAAATACCAAACTCAACCTCATGGTCTCTCTAGCTAAAGCCTGCATACATTGACAGAATCAGAAGCTCTTACTGAATACATCTTGATGCCAAACCACTATTTTCCTTGTTTTAGGTTTTTTGTGTGTTTTTTTTTTTAAGCAGAATTGCCTCAAGGCCACCTCTGCTATCACATGAGCAGTCTTCCACATCTGCATGGATGTCGGATAAATGACTGGGTCAGTGGAGTGGTAGAGAAGCTCTCTGATGAGAAAGGCAGATACGACCTGCATTACAAGTTGTGAGGGGGCTGCAACAGTGGGGTACCAGGCTTAGGGACAGTAGGTTTTACCAAGCCCTTTCATCTGAGCCAGGCTCAGTGCTTTTAACCCAGTGCTGGTGATGATACAACATGAGAAGAAGACAGGTTTGCTGCGCAGAGTTGTCAGATTGTAGCAAGTTTAAGTTTGCTTTGTCTAAAGGGGCATTTTGAATTCACCCAGAAGGGAACTGAAGTTGCTGAATCTCAACTGGATCTTGAGAGTTAAGCATATATTGGATTAATTTCAGTGAAAAAGACTTGCACATTCACTGACTACATTATCTGGCCAGCCTTTTAATGTGGCTCCATTTATACTGAATAATACAAAGTAGGTATCTAAGCACTGTAGCCAATCCTTTTTCACTGAATCATCAAACTAGTGGTTTGTAAATGAACTATGAGGGTGTGGGACTCAATAGAAAGCTTGAGGCATTGGCAAAATGACCAAATTCTTTGAGTAAGAGCAAAAGGATGAAATAACTTTCAAGAGAAAGACTACCTAACAAGAACTTAACATAGAACAAGTGGATTCTCACACATCATTAACAACCTCCTATTACAGCCATAAGCTAGTAAGCGACCTCTTCTGTACAAAATGTTTGTCCATGTGAGATGCCTTGACTTGAAGCAAAGGAAGGTATTTAATCTGTATATCTAAGGCAGTCTACTGAATTTATAATTCTGTTAAGAGCTCAGATGCCTCAGTTCCCTTTCTACAAAGAACACAGGTGGTGACATCAGTAAATACATACCCCAGGATTCCTCCAGCCAGTATACCACCACCCACATTATCATTCAGATTCCTTTTTTTATAATGATTGTAGCCTTTTTTTGAAATTTCAACACTGTTCCGCTTATCCTCAGGAAGAGATTTGTTTGATGCAAGTGGAATTTCTCTGATTTATGCAGAAGATGTGCAGCAGTGCTACAAAGGGCTGCTCACAGGGAAAGAGTCCAAGCCTATGTCATATTGCTCCAGATGTTAATCAGCTGAAATAGCTCACTGGTCAGGCACAGACATGGCTCTTGAGCACTCTGTTGCTCTGCTGTTCTATTACCTGAAATTTTGCTTGCTTTTCTTTATGTAGTGAATGCAAAGGAAAAGATTCCCAGATCAAAAAGATATTTTTCCCTAAGACATGTAGCTCCTTTTTAATTGCTTTGACATCAGAGAAGAGGGGGGCAGAGGCAGGGAGAGGGATTCCTGTGTGTGTTTATTTATAGACTGAATTTTATACAACAGTAAAATCAAATGAGAAGGGGCCTCTGGTTCTGCTGGTGGTAGCGTTACCTGCAACATAATTAAACATAGTATTTCTACCACTCATTGCCTGGTTGAATTTTTTTGATGAGATCTTCATTAAAAATCATTATGTCCTAATTAAAAATTAAAATAACAAGAAACAAAAACAAGAAAAAGTACTTTAATTCATGCAAAAGAATAAATCTGAAAATATATCTGTTTCATACAGCTTGAAAAGGCTTCATTTTTTCTTTCTGTAAAATTTCCTGCTAATATAAGTTAGTCGATTTTAATTGAAATTAGTTTCTAAATTTTTCATGAAAAAATGGATTTCAGAGATGAAGCATGACTGAAAAAGATGGTTTTTTTTTTCTGTAATGATTGTGCAAATGATTGAAGATCCTAGAGGCAACATAAAGTGAAACACATGCAAAAAATGTCTTAGCAAAATCAATATAAATATGCAAAAAGTATATTTTTAGTAACAATGGCTACTTTTCAATAATGTTTTTGGAAAAAAACTCATTTTAAATTGTGAATTTTTCAAGGAACTTTACTTCTCAGGTTCTATCTTTATACTCCATTGGAGCACAAATACAAGAAAAGACCCAAGGTTATTGGAGACCTCCAGGAAAAGGTGCTTTGAAAAATGTCTCCAAAACTAAGTCATATGAAGAGGGAAAACCCTGACTTCTGATCTGTGTTTAAAATTTTAAGTGGAGATGAGCAAAGTTAAATTACATTTAAAATTCTGTCCCAAAGAGCATGTTTGTTTCAAGCCTGAGGTTTGATAACTTTAGTTTTCAGAAAGCCAGATGGTACTTTAATCTTTACACTGGCTTCATGTAAAAGGCAACCAATGACAGTACTATCTCAGTGCCATTTGCACAATTACAGCTAAGGGAGAAAGGGCGCTCCTGCAAATACATCCCTTACAACTTCTTTTTTTCAGAGTTTCACATTTTGCCGTAGAAATTATTTGTTATTCTCTGAAAAACATTTTGTACACATGAATAATTCTGCATTTCAACAGCATGTGAAAAATATTTCTAAAATGTACTGGAACACAGAAGTTTTTATAAAAACCTGCTCAGACAGATAAAACAAGGAGGGAAGCACCTTTGAAAAACATTCAGAATCAAGTAAAGACCAGAGATGGCAACCAAAGGATTATTTCCCTATGAAATATTTACAAGCTTTTTTCTTTTTTAAGAAGGCCCTATGAGCTTTTCAAAACAAATCCTCCGTTCACAATACTTTTTCTCTAGGTAAACCTTGATGCATTATTTGGCTCTGCCCTCTTAGAGGTCTCTTAAGCAGACAATTAATAGTGTACTTACACTGTACTAAAAGTCTCGTTAACTAAGGAGTGTTTCCATACATTTAATTCTAAACCAGTGCTCAGATAACTGATGAAAGAACTCAGTCTTCTACCTATTGGTTACAAGTTCAACTTCAGAGAACAAAAACTTCTGACTGTCTAATCCTAACATTAGGATCTAGACACTAAAACATCCAGTTAGCAACATTAGAATATTGCTAACTGGAAAGATGGACAACATCTCCCATCCCTTCATCAGATGGCCCTTCCTCCCTCCCCAAAACATCTGCTGAAGCAGGGAGAGGGAACATTGCTTCAAGATCTCTCAAGGAGCAGCGCTATACTTGATTGAACCAGCAGACCTGGTAAATAAGGCCATCAAAGGATCTGCCCTGGTTATCCACACCTTCATTCCTTCAGCTTCCAGGCTGAAACTGAACTTTTTCAGTGAGGAGAGGAGGAGGAAGGGTACATTTTAGGAAGAAAAAGATCTCTTGGATGGACGCAGATGGAAATTTTTCTGATTTTATTTCTACCTAGCTTTCTCACCAAGTCTAAGTACTGGTAATACTCTCACTACAAAGGGAACTTCTGAGAAAAATTGCATTGGCCCTGGAGCTATAACAGCACAGGCTATTCTGGCTTAATTTCCCAGCCTTGCTACCTCTGCATGAGCAAAAACTCCCTTCCACATTTTTAATTTTAGTTCACAAAATATCATTTGGACTTTATTAACCATCCTTCAGCTGCAGCCAACAGCGATGCCCTGTGATTTGATGAGGTTAAGAAATAAAATAATTTCCAAAATCAGTGTCTCCAACAGAGCAAGGCATCCTTGTTTGTTAATTCAATAGCAAAATTAGAATTTTCTACCTCAGATTTTGACCATATGATCAAAACTCAAACTTTATTTTTTAAGGTTTAATATCTGTGACCTGACTTGAGTCAACAAAATGGTGTTCCAAGTCTCATTATGAGAGTTAGACTGTGTTTTCACTGAGCGAAACATGTTCTGAAGGTTAGTTTTTAATAGGTTGGCAGTGAGCCTCATGACTAAACTCTATCTGGAGGTAGCTCACAGCCAGATCACGAATGTGTACTTCCTGAAAATAATCCATTTGATTTTCCCTCAGCTTGCCAGCCACTGCAGATTACAGAATGCAAAAAAAAAAAAAACCAAAAAAAAACAGAAACTAGAAAATTCCCAGTCTTGCGAGCCTGGGTTTGTTTGTCCAGCTGTGCTTATGCTCAAAGTCCAAACGTGACTGTTCATGTTGGCATGATTCGTGCTGGCATTACCTTGCCACCTAGGTGGACAGGTTCAGCACTGGAACACCCTCAACCTAAAGCACTTCACTTACTAGGGAGTAAACTTGGGTGGATGAGAAGACCAAATGCCCACTCTCTAACAGTCTAATCCTAGCAGAACGGCAAAACAGCCAAAAAGGCAGCAGCAGCCCAAGCAAGCCCCTTGGATATGAGGCTCCTTAGCCTGATCTGGCTCCAATGCAGATGAGATCCTAGCTCACACACTGCATGAAAAAGAATTATTAGTGTGGTGTTATTTCAGTATTCATAGGATATCTTTTAAGGAAGAGAATTATCTTTGTTCATTAAATGCCTGCGGTCCCTAACTAGGTTACAGGGCCACGGTATAGGAAAAGTGGTTGAATTCTGAACACAAGTTGTTGAGGATGGCTTTTCCTTACACTTCTGTAAAACAACATATAGATATGGCAAGGGGGAGAAAACAAAATCCTGAGGCAAATGTCAGTGACCTGCAGTACTTCTATCATCACGCCAAGCTGCAGGTACTGTGAGGTGGTATAAGGCTACAAACAGAAAATGATCTTTTGTTCATTCTTCAGGATCAAAAAAATAAAACTCTCAGAAAAGCCTCACAGAGGAGGTGAAAAAGTCTCAGAAAAAAAAACATTTACTTGATCATCAAAGTGATTTTTCTGGAACAGTCTGTCTCAACAGGTTTATTATTTCTTGATAACGATGTAAACTGTCTACTGAACCTCCCTGAAGTACATACACCCCATCTGGAATACTTCAAAGAAGGGCTTTTTATAGGAAGGTCTTTATCTACTACCTACTTGTCCTCCCCACTTGGGTATGAGAAAAGCTACGTAAAATCTTCAGCACTAAGGCTAAAGCACTTCATGTTATCTTATTTCCGTATTCATGATGTTTCAAGGCTCCTTTCTTCATTGCCCACATCACAAACCTGGGTTACATTTTGGAGAATAACTGAATTTGGTCTTTTTTGCTTTCTATGATATTCCTCAGTTTGGGTTTTTTTCACCCAAGCTGGTCTTCACTTAGTTTTCTCTTTTCAATAGCTGTGCTTCTACAACAATTGTAAATAAACTTTTTTTTTTATGGCTCATTTCAGATTTCCTCTGAAGTTGGGCTCCAGCGAGAACAGAGTGTACCAGCAAAAATGAACCAATGCTTCTTGCAAGTCTCTCACTGGCTGAAGTAAAGCGTTCTTCGGAGCACTGCAGACAAAATATTTGAACTTCTTTTTTTTAAATATTATCTCCATTCTTCAAACTGAACTACTCAAAAAAACTGGACTAACAGGGAAGAAAGAGCTTACATCCTATACCATTAGGCTTGTGCTGACTTTATGAAGGCAATCTAAAAGCAACTTTCAAAGTTACCTTCTTGATTATATTATTTTCGAGAACTATAGCTTCATTCCTGTTGAATTTGAATTAACTGATCCCCAATAATAGACAAGCATAGCATTAGTTAAAATCCCAGCATCGTTACAGGCATTCATTAGGAGATGTCTCCTATTAACTTTAACAGTTGCCAGGATTTCATCAATACCATAGTGCCTTGCTTCTTGACGTAGGCAGTGGTAACTGATGTGTGTCAAAAGTTAATAGGATTGTATTGTTTTCAGATCCTTTGCCTACTGACACAGATGGAGACTTGAGACAGACACTCACTGACAGCTTCCTCTTGGTTAATGGCAAGTGATTCAACATTCCTTTTTACATGCTACCATAAATACAACACCTAAGACAACAGTCAAAACACAAAGAAAAATAATCTTCCCTTGGATCTAAGCTCATGTGAAGTTTGGTTTCAAAATTATCTACCTTGGAGAGAAGAGAGAAAGGAAGGAAAATCCAGTTTTCTACTAAGAGTGGCAGGTCCTCTGATGCTACATCAGATGAGTGAGTCATGTGTTATTGACAGCAGTGATACAGCAGCCTGAGCATATTTCACTTCTTGCTGAATGAAAAAAAGAAACCTTTTACAGAACTGCCATTATCACATCTGCTTCTCTATACCACAAGGGATTTGAGCACATTGGCAGTGTCTCAGCAATGATGAGAAGCCTCACAATTGGATATTGTCTCTTCTTGACAGATCACAGTAGGTAAGGAGCAGCAGGGTCATTTCAAAATCAATTAGTTATAAAATGTAGCTTGTTGACTACCCTTATTTGTATTACAAGGGTGTCTAGGAGCCTCAAACATAGATCTTTCACCCTATTTAGTGCGTACAAATGTACCCTAGACATATTCCCCTGAAACAACAGAAACACGGTAAATAAGTTACATCATTTGAGGGATGACTTACAACTAGATTTTTAATGACTGTAGGTTTCAGTGGTGACAAAAAGATAAACAACTACTTTGCAGTCACGGGAAGGCTTTGCAATGAAATCCTCAGGATATACAGAAGAAACAGCACAGTTACTGAACAGGCTCAGCATGGATGTGAATGCAAGCTTAGATTTGCACACTGGCCTAAAATAAATGTCTGTGTAGTTGCATTGCCTGTGTATTAGACACTACAACTTCTTAATGTTAAGGGTAAAGAACTCCGTGTGAATTATAACATTCCTTTTTTCTATTTCCTCATTCAGAACAACAGTAGTAACGTAATATGCAACCCAGACATTGAATAATAATTTTTAAGTATCCTGCTTGTGCTTGTGAAGATTAAATTGTCTAACAGATGAGACTGCAGTGCATAGCACCTTTAAATCAAATATAAAACACTGACAGCCCGTCTGCATCAACGAGATTCACTTTTTGAGCCTATGTCTTTGTCTGAATAAGCCATACCACAATGTGTAACTTTTTAACATTTAATAAACACAAAAACAATAGCAAAACATAACAGCAAAAACTTGTGTGCAAACACTGCTCTGAGGCTCCTTCAGTGCTTCATCAGTGAGGTTATCAATACTTCTCATGTAGTTTTCTCCAAGACTATCCATCCTTAATTCTCAAGTTGTCCTGTCCTTAAGCAAAAAAATATCTCTTCCAAAAGCAGAGCTGACAAATTCATTTACTGACACAGTAGTGCCTTCCCTTGTTATCAATGTGTATCTGAGATTCGTGCTCACCCAGTGAATGGTTCCCTGCCTACCAAACAGGCATTGCTCATCACCAGCGCTCTCTGATGTACCTACTGGAGAAGCTGCAGGCACGAGTGAAATTTATCACAATTTATGTGCGATCAATAATCTCTCAGACAGAACAGGACTCCGTCCAGTTCCCATTGTTTATTCTAAGTTCCTGAAAGACTGAAATTAGCTTTATTTTGTGCACTGAATGTCAGCAGATAAAATTCAACCAATGTCTTACATCTAGAGCAGGAAAGGAAGATGATGACAGTTGGCAGAAGTAGTACAAAATGTTCTTCCCCACCAGAGCAGCACAAATCTGTCCCCAAACACTGCTTGGGATAATGAGGAGTGTTTATACAAAGTGACTGATTACACTGTTCTTTCTGTTGTCAATCAGTGGGGGAGTTAATTACACATGTCTCTTGGATGTCATTGCAAAAGAATGACCTGGCAAACAGCATTGGGTTTAATGGCCCTGAACTGGTCACTCTATTCAGTGGATGATACAGCTGTATAAACAGCCATAGAGGTGGATCTTCCCAGTTTTGGATAATTTATAAAACAAAAATTGACAGAGGGTTCAAACATGGAAAGTTTTTTTGTATAATCTGGACAAGAACTCAATTAGAAAGTGCAAAGCAATTCTAAATGTTTACTAAAATAATATTCTAAACAATGTTTCCTAAGGAAAATGAAAAATGGAAATATTCAAATTTTTAGATCAAGTGGAGAACCAGTGCATAAGCCACTATAACTGAAATGGCTAAAATAATGTAAGAGGTTGAGGTTAAAGGTTAAACATAAGCTTATCTTAAGGGTGAAGATGTGGGAGAATAAAGGTCTTCCCATATTCACTCACATGCAGGATCTTTAAAATCCATTCTCATAAAACTCCTCCTGAACATTTTGCATTCATCACAGCAAGCAGTCATCACTGGCTGTAAGTGGTCTCATTTCAGGTTGTGGGGCTTTTTTTGTTGTTGTTTCATTTTGGGTTTTTTTGTATGTTATTGTTCCAAACTTCAGTTATTGCCCTCATACAAACACACAGTTGTTTCAAGGTGAATCCTCGGTATATCTCCTGTTAATTCCTGCACAGATTATGTATTCAAAAAGAAAGCCCCCAGCCTCTTTTAGTACTGCTCTTAAGTTTGTTTTCTGGTCAGAGTTTTGGTTTATGTCCTATGCCAAATTTAGTGTTCAATTAATCTCCTTCACAGACACTGAAAGCATCTCAATGCAGAATCTAAGCCACTGCAATGCCACAAGCTCCCTCAGCAACGCATCATCAAAGATTTCCAGTAAGAGTTAAAATTAAGATCATGACATGGTGTCTGGATCTTTCAAAACAGATTATATGCCAGCTAAATAGCAGATATTTTCCTGTTTCTTGGAAGCTTACAAGCTGAGAGCACAAAACAGATGAGAACAGTCGATACATAGTGTAGCTTTTCCATAATTATTCAGATTGCTACTTTTTGTACACACAGAGTAACGTAGTTTCTGGTTTTTTTCTTCCTGTTCTAGGTAGAAAGCAGACAGATTATACTAACTGCCTCCCTAAAAGTATGCAGACTTCCTTTGTCTATTTGTTTTCCTCTTGTATCCATTCAGGAGTTTTACAAATGTTTCCCATAATCAAGAGTTCTCACTAACTACTCCTTTTTCTCCTGGTTTGTCTCTTCCCATAACAACACTTCCTATAAGCCAGCATGCCACATGGTGGCATGGAAACTTGTGAGTAAGCTCACTGGGAGAACTGGCACACAAACAGGGAGTTTCTGTGCTTCCAATCACTATGCACATTTCCAGGATCTTCTGAGAATCGGAAGGAGCAGCCTGGAAACCCAAGGCGCCCAGCACCACAGTTATGCTACATGACTAGAGAACCTGAAGGTTTTAGCATAGCACAGCACAGCATAGAACAGTTCAGTCAGACAGGACATAGAATGATCATCAGGTCCAGCAGCCTGACCACACCAGGGCTCACCAAAAGCCAAGGCATCTTATTGAGGACACTGTCCAAATGCCTCTTGAGCACTGACAGGCACAGGGTATCAATCACCCCTCTAGGAATTTCCGGCATTTGACCACTCTAATGGTAAAAAAATGTTTCCTAATGCCCAGTGTGACCTTCCCCTGGCATAGTTCTGTGCCATTCCCATTCTGCCATTGGTTCCCAGTCCAGAGCCGAGCACCTCCATCTGTTTCCCCTCCTCAGGGAGCTGCAGTGAGGTCACCTCTCGGCCTCCTCTTCTCCTAACTGGGCAACTTAATAGCTCTCAGTCTCTCAGTAGCCTCTTTCAGAAGAACATTTTTGTAAAGAGGCTTGCTGCAGAAAACCCTGCTACAACTTCAAGCACTGCTGCTGCACCTGCAACATGCCATAACACTCCTTCAAAGGACAAGAGGGCTGACCCTGTCCACTGGCCTGATTCCAGCACGAGCAATTACATTTCTAACATCTCCACAACCCCTGCAAGTCAGCCTGCAGCAGCCTTATTTGTTGCTTTCTGCCCTATGTTGTCACAGACCCTTTCTGTGTGCTCTTGAGGCCATGTTCACCTCCGAGGTGGGTGCCCACCAGCCATGGGTGATACCTTGCAAGACTTCCTAATTACCAAGTTGAATAGCCATAGTCCTTCACTGCACATGGCTCTATCACCAATTCTCATGAATTGAATTATATCTAGGTGTACTTGAAGATTACTAGACTGTAAAGAGCAACTTAAAATATTTCCATGGTCAAAGGGCATAGAAGAATAAAATGGAGATGTTCTACATACTTGCCCATTTTCTATGCCCTTCTTCCCACTTCAAATCACTGACCAGGCTATGCAGGAACTCCAAGATCAAGCAAAAGGAAGTGGCTGCCTGCCTGTGAAGTTTCTGTAAAATAAACACTGTATGTTTCAGTCTGCCTGCTCTCACGTTAACACACCCCAGACTGAATAATACTGCAAATAGAATGGGATTAAAATAGTGTATTTATTACTCTAGAGTATATTATGGTGTATCAAACTAGTAAACGGCTGGGTTTAGAAGAGTTCTCAGTTGACTTAAGAAAGGACTGAAATCACTGAATCATAGAATAACCAAGATTGGAAAAAACCTCCAAGATTGTTCAGTTCAGCCATCCATCTACCACCAATATCTCCGCACTAAACCTTGTCCCTTAGTACAACATCTGAATGTTTCTTGAACACCTCCAGGAACGGTGACTGCACCACCTCCCTGTGCAGCCTGTGCCAGTGCCTCACTGCTCTGCTGGAGTATTTCCTTATATCCAACCTGAACCTCCCCTGCTGCAACTTGAGGCCATTCCCTATAGTCCTATTGCTGTTTACAAGGGAGAAGAGGCCGACCCCCACCTTGCCACAGCCTCCTTTCAGGCAGTTGGGAGTAAGGTCTCCCCTGAGTCTCCTCTTCTCCAGACTGAACAATCCCAGTTCCCTCAGCTGCTCCTCATAGGATCTGTGCTCCACAAATGCAGCATTTCAGGAAAAAGAGAGCTTCAGCAAAAAGAGCAGCTTGTACTCAAAAACTAGACTTAAGAAAGCTAAGCTCTATTATTGTAATCCAAATAAACGGTTGGAAGTCACAGTGCTTAACTAGCTAAGTACTCTCTCTGAATAAACAATCGGGAACTTAGGTTGCTTAAATAACCAAAAATTACAGCACAAATAATTGGAGGTGGATAAAAAGAGGCCTAGTTAAAACTGAGCTGATAGTTCATTCTGTAATGTCAACATTTTGCCAGATTAATGTGCAATTTCCTTTACGTTCAAGAAAATGATGTAGGTGTGGACATTCTTTCATTACTCTACTAGGTGAGCTATAAAACTATAATTAAAATAATTACCAATGGAAGAAGAAAGTGAATCAAACATTTAATTTCATGTAATTATAACCCCTATTTCTTTCTAATGTGGGTGATTTATCTCACTACGATTAAAGGACATGAAGACGTTTAAATAAAACAAGTACCTGTATCAATAGGGTAGCTATTAAACAACAATCACATTTCAGTAAAATAAAAGGCCCTACACAGAGAAGAATATTCAGGCAGAATAACTGGATTTGTCTAGCAAGTCAGCAGATATTCTCTGAAGACTACCCACAAAGAAAAGTAATTGGAAAAAAAAATCAAAGAAATAAATAACAAGTTCATCCCACTAAACAACCGCAACTGGAACTAACAAGATTTCTGAATATTTTCTCTACTTAATCATGCGCATTCTCCCAGTTTCCCAAACCACGTAGTATGTTTCCATGTTGTCTCTGTATAAGTCATCACTTTTCAGAACGATATTCTCCTACATATATGTAAAGCACAAATTGCTCTCTCTTTAACAACTGTGAAAAGAAGAAAGAAAAACCACTGAAAACCATGCTAAACTCCGAGTACTAAAAGTCATAATAATAAAGAATTCCTGACAGAATATTCAATAGTTGAACATCCCTTGGCATGGAGAGACATGTTTCTCCATTAAAAAAAAAAAGAGAGAGAGAGAGAGAGAGAGAAGAGAAGCCCACAGACAGATGAGAAGTACACAAAAGAAAAACATGAATCAATCATTCTAATCATACCTCACCAATAAAAACAAAAAAGCTCTCAGGTTCAAACACAGTTTAGCCAGAGTCCAGGTTTTCCATATTTGTGTTGAGTGCACAGAGACTGAAATTTGCAGTGAAGTGTTCCAGCACACTCAATATCATACAGAGCTGCAGAGAATAATACTACTGAGTTTTATCAGATGCTTCTGACAACAGTTCAATGATTTTGGTGTCATTAACTTCATTTTCAAGGCAAAGTGTGAGAAAATTAAGCTCTTACTATGGTAACAAAAATAAAGCAGGCTTCTTTAAACGTGGTGACTTCTACAAATGACTGATTATTGTCATCCTTCATGTCACTGTGCTCAGTGCTTTCATTACTGTGAACCACATTATCCGAAACCACTTGCATAGGGCTCTGGACTGCAGGTGGCACCATTATGTCATTATGAAATGGAACAACATTAGTCTTGAGACAAGTAGGCAGCACAGACGAGTCTAACCTACTTAGCAATGTTCTCTATACACTACGAATATGAAGTATAAAATCTAATACCAGTTATATACAGCAAAAACAATTCTCTCTAAGGCAAAGATTAGGAGGCATCATCTGACGCAAACTGTCAACACTGGCGGAAGTAAATGGAGCTGTATCAGTTACACCAATTGAGAACTTGTCTCATTGACCTTGAAGGGCTTTTGGATAGGGCCCTTGGAAGGAACATCTGGGAAAAAAAAAAAGTCTGCAAGCAATCTGCAAGTGTGAGGTCTCTGTCTTTATAAAAACTGGCCAGAAGTAAAGCAGATGACATCTCTACACAGTGCAGTCAATTCTACTATGGATTGTGACAAAATGGAAGAGTCGACATAATGACGATGGCTCTATGTTTCACAAAAGAAGTAAGCTGTGTACCAGGAACCCTTCCTGTACATAACCACCACCTTCCCCATACCTGACCATATCCTAATATGTAGGGATTAAGAGATTGTGATAGCAGGAACAAGGATAACAGCTTTGTACCACTCTGCAACAGAGCTACTTGGAATAAGAGGGAACTAACGCCACATACTTTCTTCTGTGCTATGAAATACACAGGTGATTTATGTCTAAATCTAAATCATATAACAAAGTGTGCTAACCATGGCAGCTCTACAGTCAGCTTAGGCTTTTCTACACCTTTCACATGCATACAGAGAAATATTTCTAATTTGTGATGACTCTGCTGTGTACAGAAACACAAGATTCCCAGTAGACTTCCAGCTTCTGTGGAGTGCTCAGAAGAGGCACCAAAACAGGTGCAAGCTAGACAATCAGCACACAAGGGGTTCAGCACACAAAGCATTCATTTCTACTGGAAGTACACCAGCATGCCAGCAATTACTCTCAGTATCTTTCAATTTTCTGCAGTATCACTGGGAGCATTTTTGTAAGTAATAGCTGTCAGTCTCTCTGTAAGCTAGCCCCCATCTACCAGTTTGATCAATTATTCCATGGCTATGTATGTTCTCCCAGAGAAACCCCCTTTGGCTGTAGTAAAAAGTAATGCTGCTGAGCAGTCAGTCAGTTAACAGTCAAGATATTATGGTGAAGCTGAGTAGTCAGTGGGGACTCAAAAGTGGAAAGATGAAATCCAGGGTTGAATCTCTCAGGAAATATAAAGAGAGGTAAGCAATCTTCCATATGAATAGGCCTGAGAGTACTCAAGGCCAACAGAAACCTCTATTCTAGACAAGGTAACATTTTACAGGATTGAAATTTCTCCATTTTTGGGTCATATACTTTGCTTTCTGACTGCACACACAGTACTGTTAGGCTGAACTCCAGCAGTGTATGAAGAGCTGGCATGGTCCTTAATGGAGACTCAAATAATTGAAAACATATCTCAGATAGGAAGTGGAGTGCTCATTTTGATGACATAATATCATTTCAGTACTTCATAATACAAGCATGAGGTGAAATTAAACATTAAATGTGCAGAAAAATTTCAACTTGTTATCTGTAAGTCTCAACATATTACTGCTGCATTTAGTTGGAAAATGTATGTACAAAATGTTTTGCATTCAGAAATTACTTGTAGGTACCTGGGCACCAGATGCAGTGTCTGAAACTTGTAGAATAATTTGGGTTAATTTCTGTGCATTTTTTACTCATCTGCTAAAAAAAAGTAACAACACAAACTGGCTGAGTACTTCTTTCCAGATATGCTAAAGAAGTCTACGAGAAGCATGGAGGTTCGTGGCCCTGCCTGCAGCTGGTGGGTTGGAGCTGATGATCCTTGAGGTCCCTTCCAACCAAACCCATTCTATGATTCTACGAAGCAGCTGTTGCCCCTTTTGAAGGGAAACACTATTTTTTTTTAAGCATTACAGAGTCCTTGTGTAATATTTCAGTTCCCTAACTTAGTCGGTGAACTCTCTAAGATCCTGCTTGATATATCTGTCTTTGATAGCATTTGTAAATACTAAACTTTTTCCTAATGACAGCATGTGGGAAAAGGTTTCTGTCTCCCTGGAGGACTTTTGGGGATTGCAGAAGATTCCTTCTTCTGTATTAGGACAAATAAAATATTGCTCACATTTCTCTTATGGATTGAGTGAGGGAACAGAAGTAGTGCTTCAGCCTTGTAGGTATGGCACTTTTTCCTTTCACTTCCTGCTGCATATTCTCCTCTTTTCAGTGACAGACTTTAGCTCCTGTACTGATGGATATTTGAGGCTTTTGCTTTGTGCTTCTCTTATTATTCTCCATTGGAGCTGTTTGCCTTCGTATAAATCTTTAAATATTTATCAAAACGAAGTTTTGAACCTGAATTTCCCACATGAAAGTAGAGCATTTAAATATCGGATAATAGCATCAACCTTTCTCTTATTCACTCCCTCTAATCTAATTATACAATGTAGATCTGTTTCAGTAGAGAAGAATGGTAAAATCAGCTCATCATTAGCCAATGATGTACTCCAATGGGTTTTCCACATCTCAGCCAGATGTTCTGGCTCTTGCAGTCCTAATCACTCTCCACCTTTTTTTTTTCTCTCTTATTCTAACCAGAAATTCCAATCCCGCCAAAAATATTTCTCAAGGACAACTTTTGTCAAAATACGTGTATTACCATGATTTTTCAGACATAGTTAAGCCAGTCTCTTCCAGTGAACAACCATCTACAGAAAACATCTATTTCTGTTTAACAGCTATGTTACAGCCTTGCTTCTGAGTGTCAAGAAGTGCAGTGGCAGAGCTCCCTTGTTCTAGCACTGATCCACTATGTGATCTCTATCAAATTGTTCAGGTACACATTATCACCCTTTCTATCCCCTGGCAATAGGAAAAAACAGACTTAAGGTGCAGCCTCTCGCCTCTGCATTTAACCAGAAGTGCAATGCCATTTGTTCCAGATATAATACTCTTATGTTTGACATCCCAGAGTCCTGTGAGTGTACTTCATCTCACCTTATACAAAATAGTATTGTTCTTGTACAGACAAGAAAAAGTTTGAAAACCTGAACAGTAGGTAATAAATAATATATAAAATATAATGCCTTTATTTCAGTTTTGTAACTTCCTGAGATCAGATTCATTATTTTGAACAATGGTACTTCGTAGTATTATCTGAGGAAATGACAGAGTCTGGGCTCTACTTTCTCTAGATCAAGGATGTTATTAATTCTCTTCACATCAAAAATGTATAAAATAATTCATTGTAAAGTGTTTCAAAATCCTTGAAGGAAATGTCCTGAATAAATTTAGAATATTAAATTTATTAAGTAAATGTGTTAAGGAAAGATATTAGTTCCACCCATTGAAACTGTGAAATAAAGAAATAACACATGAGAAAGCAGGAAAGAAGAGGAATAGTTCTTTCAATGATTATGTCTCTAATCTTTCATCCACTTACATAAAAATGGCTGGTTTTTTACCAGGAGATATCAGCTGAAGTAATAATATCAAATGCTGTTCGCAGAAATGTCTTTTAGTGACATGCTTACACTGTGTTAGAAGATTTGGTCTTTGGTGAGAGACTGAAAAATACTATAGGAATTAATCAAGCATAACAATTAATTGGTCCCTACCATGAACAGCAATCCTTGCCTCTGTTTTTTAAAATCAAACAAGTCAATTGACTTTACTGTCAGATTACTACAGTGAGGGTCTGAATTTATATCTAGACAACATAATAAAGATGAGACATAGAAATAACTTCAAAAGCCACAGTCTTTCATCCATGATTTGTGATTCTGATATCTCCACATTAAGGTCCTCCAAGAGATTTTCAGAAATTCCTAAGAATTTACCCTTTGACAGTTCACATCTTTATAGATTTCCTATGGTTAGATGCCCAAAAATATTTGGCTTTTAAAAAAATTCCTGCCAAAAGTCTCCAAAGTGTTTCAGTTAAAAGTACTTGCATCAGACTGAGGTCAATGGTTTCAGCTAACTGCCACCTTAGAGACAGGGCTAGGAAATAAAAATATCCTTCATATTTGTTCTCTAGTTGCATATATTCATCTAAGAGAAATACTGTTAACAAAATCATTTGAATTCAAAATGTTAAGGTCCCTTCCAGTCTAAATTATTCCATAATTCTGTCTGTAATCATCTATGGGTATCCAATCTAAAATATCAGCAGAAGGCCAAGTATTTACTCTAATTTTTTCCAAGTTTCCCAAAACTCAGAGAGGACTATTATCCAATGTCTCAGCAGAGACCCAGGCTTGAAGAATATCTGCAATCTAAATGCAGCTCAGAAAGCCTTTTTTTGGTGTATGTCACTTCACTGGTATATGCTTATTTATGGGCTGTTTTAAACATAAAAAAAAAAGGGTATGTTTTAGAGTAGATATAAGGAAGATACTCTTCACTGTGAGGGTGGTGAGGTACTGGCACAGGTTGCCCAGAGAAACTGTGGATATTCCATCCCTGAGGTGTTCAAGGCCAGGCTGGATGGGGCTTTGGGCAACCTGTTCAAATGGGAGGTGTCCCTCTGCCCACGGCAGGGGGGTTGGAACCAGGTGGTCTTTCAGGTCTCTTTCAAACCAAATCATTCTTTGATTATGTAGTTCTCCTATTTGGATAAGTGATTGTCCTGCTTCAGCTATCAGTGTAGGGGAAAAGAAGGAAAAACAAAGAAGTGGTACTCAGATTTGTAGTTGCTTTAAAGCAGGCTTGATGCAAAACTCAATGGGATGTAGGAACAAGGTCAATTACAGATATTAAAGTCAAGTTACTTTTCACAGGTCAGGATCCACCTGTCTTTCATTACGTGAAATGTATTAGTAGACCACTGAGAAATGGATAAAACAATTAAGCTCCTTTTTGGAAATCATTAAGGAACAATGAAGACCCCAGATAAGAATCAGACTCACATCATCTCTCAGAAAAACTACTGTGACAAAAGGAGTCTCAATGAAATTCCTCTAGGAGGCATTTCATAAGATAAGTATCTATACAGAAGAGGGATAACAGATAAGAAGATGTGAGAAAAAGCACAGAAAGCCAAAAACAAAAAAAAAAATCAGAAAATATGAGTAAGGAAACTGCTGTTTCTTAACTGTTGTGTTCAGAGTAACAAAACTTTGCATATTTTCTTTCAAACACAAACAAACAAAGAAATAAAGGAAACAGTCTTCATCAGAAATACTTCTGCGTTCTGAAACAAATGCACTTCTCTGAGATGTTTAAGTATAGCAATCACAATGCACTGGAAATGGGTCAAAAGCCAGGAAGAAACAGAAAGAAAGTTACCATTTTATTTTAGAGGAATTTTCTACCTGGGACAAAGGGGAAAGAGAGAAAACAACTGGCCTTTTTCCAGCTACCTCTTTTTTAATACATAAAAAGTCCAGAGCAGAAAAGGCACTAAAGAACTATTACTTGCACAGCAATGCCACATGGAAAACTGATTCTCAAGGAGGAGAAGCTTCAGGCAGCTTGTTCAGTCTTTAGGAAATCTGACTGGATTATGAAAGAAGCCGTGTATTAAGCTGTTTGTAGAAACTCCAAGCACAGTTAATTTCAAAATAACAGTTTGTTCATGTTCATTGAATTAAAGGATTCATGCTCATTTATGGTTATTTTTCTCCACTGTAAGGAACAACAGTAAACAGAACATGCAGCTGCTCCTTGCAGTGCTGTAACATTCATTTTAATATCAATCTCTTGTCAATAAAAACAGTATATTTATCACTAAATCAGTGGCAGTATATCTTCTTCAGTCCTACTCCAATCTTTCAAGGTATTTTAAGATTTCCAGAATATACTTGAGATACTTCATTTAAAAAAATATACCACGGAGGTAATTAAATTCATAGAATCACTGAATCGTAGAATTGCTCAGGTTGGAAAAGACCTTCAAGCTCATCAAGCTCAACCACAACCTAACCATACTACCCTAACTCTAACAACCCATCACTAAATCATGTCCCTGAGCACCACATCCAAACAGTTTTTAAACACATTCAGGGATGGTGACTCAACCACCTCCCTGGGGAGCCTGTTCCAGTGCTTAACAACCCTTTCTGTAAAGAAGTTTTTCCTGGTATCCAACATAAACCTCCCCTGGCACAACTTGAGGCCATTTTCCCTTGTCCTGTCACCTGTCACCAGTGAGAAGAGACCAACCCCGCTCTCACTGCAATCACCTGTCAGGTATTTAAAGAGAGTAACAAAGTCTCCCCTCAGCCTCCCCTTCCCCAGACTAAACAGCCCCAGTTCCTTTAGTCTCTCCTGGTAGGGCATGTTCTCCAAGCCCTTTACCAGCCTTGTTGCCCTTCTTTGGACCTGCTCCAGCCCCTCAATGTCCTTTCTGTACTGAGGCGCCCAAAACTGAACACAGTACTCGAGGTGGGGCCTCACCAGTGCTGAGTACAGGGGGAGGATTACTTCCATAGTCCTGCTCACCACACCATTCCTGATACAAGCTGGGATGCCACTGGCCACCTTGGCCACCTGGGCACGCTGCTGGCTCATATTCAGCCGACTGTCCATCAGCACACCGAGGTCCCTTTCTGTCAGGCAGCTTTCCAGCCACTCCTCCCCAAGCCTGTAGGGTTACCTGGGGTTGTTGTAACCTAAATGCAGGACCCAAAACTTGGCTCTATAGAAACTCATACAGTTTACCTTTGCCCATCAATCCAGTCTATCCAGGTCCCTCTGTAGCGCCTTTCTACCCTCTGGCAGATCAACACTTCCTCCCAGCTTGGTGTTGCCTGCAAAATTACTGACAGTAGTTGACTAATGACTAATCGGTGGTCCCCTATCCTATATGGCAGCTGGAAAATACAGATCTTGTTCAAAATGGGTTCCTCCTAAATTTGCTTTTCTACAAACTGTGAGGGTGCATCAAGCACCTCAGCAAAGATGCTTCCTACTCAGAGCCTGTCCTCCAGCCACATTGGCCTGAGCTCACATTATCCACCCTCCTTGCACAGGAACAGAACTGTGAGGGACACTGCTCTCACTGGCAGCTGCAAAACACAGTGAACAAACTTGTCATTGATCCAAAGCAACTACAAAACAAAACAAAACAAAGAAAAGAAAAAAAACACCAACAAACCAAAAAACACTGAAGGTCACTGGTTTTCATTTCCCAGTTTTTAAAACCGAAAGAAAAAAGGAAGAGAAATAAATGTATCTATGTAATGCTCCCTGGAGTAGCAAAAACTAGCATTTGTTTTTAAATGTACTTATCTGATGAAACTGGCAAATGGATTCAGCTGAATCAGGAAAAACAGAAGGTTTTTGTGAAAAACATTGAGATGAAGATTGTGACAAACTTGTTTTAGAGCCACATATTTATACTGCCTTTGGGAGATACATGTTAACCATAAGATGGAATGGGCAGAGGTATAGCTGAAAAAGAGCAAACACACTGCTGTCCTGAGACCTTCCTTCAGCACAGCGTTGTGTTGGCATAAATAGGTTATTCTCTGAGTCCTCCTGTGAGATTGCTACTGTAGGACTCTGCTGCAGACTTGCACAGATATCTCTCTCTTTACAGAGCATCAGACGGAAGTATACAACTAAAAGTCACAAAAAAATCCTGCATCACTGAATTTTGTGCAAACTCTCCTTAAAGATATAGGAAAATGTTTCTGAAAAATGACTGATAAACCTGGACATTTCCAACAAGTGAGACTTGCACAGTGCTGAGATACTGTAGCAATAGATATCCCATAAGCAGTATGAAGTGATGAACGGAGCAATATGGAAGGTGAAGGAAGGAGGTCAGAGGATACTCTTTTTTCTTAGCAACCGTTAATGGAATAATGCTTACTAAAAGCTTATCATTTCATTTCTCTCAGTTCTGACAAACAAATAAGTAGGCAAAGCTTTCTGTACTAAAAATACACCTATGTTTTGCAGAATTCGCTGGAATCCGTAGCACTGTGAAAATTCACTGCAATCTGCACCTGCAGCTGGCAGAAATGCATCCTGCATTTAAAACACCACAAGCAGAACAGATTATCATACCAGCCACTGCAAATACCACACTCCTTGAAAGACAGATTTTATATATGCATACACATACATGCGTATACATGCAACTGCAGGCAAACCTATTTATGCCTCTTATAATGAAGACTGCTTTAACATAATATACTGTAGTGAAAATACATATTTTTTTATGGAAAACCCCACCCTCTTGTCTTAAAAGGAGAGTTTGTCTATGTATGACTGAGAAAGGAGTATCTGCCTTTGGTTTATTTTCCCTTCCCTGAAATTCACCTTTTACCTCTTAAGCTTATCGCTATATCTGTCCTACAATTGATCTATGACTTGATGATGGCAAGCCTATGCTGTTCCCATCACAATGAGTTACACAGTGGTGAAAAGAATGATGTGCTGCTTTCTATATGAAGGCAGGAAATTAACAGCCAAAGAAATCAGCACAAGGAGCTGTGTATTGGCTGAAAGGTAGATTAGCCCCTTATTCCTGTATCATTAAAGATCAAAGGAAAGAACTCAAATGTCAACAACTTTACAAGTACATGCTTAAAGCTCTGAACAGCCAGGAAAATAGAAGCAAGTCAACCTAGGAGAGCATTCAAAGAACATTACATTACCAGGATTCTGTACTCTGCTTTTGCCGGTCACCTTAAAGCTATGTAGTGTTGAGGATTTAAAGCTCTTAAGGAGATTAAGGGTTCAAGTGCTGTGAACAAACAAATTTAGGCTACTAAAAATCACAATTCTAGATTTTAAAATGTGTATGAGATGATTAAAAGTACGAGTTAGTGATTTTTAATTATTTCGTGCCAGTTTTCCATATTCATAAGTCTGTGTGGAGAAGCACAAACTGCATTCTGATGAGGCACATCATTATCTCACACTCCAGCACTGCTTCTGTACAGCACAAGACATGGTCTCAGGGAGAGCAAATAAAGTAACATTGCATTAAAATCACAGTTTCAAATGCCCATAGTACCCCTGGGGGCTGACACTATCAGAATATAGATCTTAACTACGTGTGGCAACTTCTGCTCCACTCTGACCAACCACTCTGCTTTACCTCTACTGTCCTGAGCTAGTAAATGGATTCTCCAGAGCTGCATGAATTTTCCATACCCACCCTGGCACAGGGAATGGCCGGAGCCAGGCCAATGCTTCTGCTTCCCTCACTGCAGCCAACCTGGCCAAGTGTCAGAGCAGAGATACCATGCTGCGGCCATTCGTGACTCACAGAAGAGGAGCGATGGAAGAAAGGCTGGACTGTAGTAGAATAATCTCATACTTGAAATAAACTAAGAAGGTGTACAGTTTTTCCCACTGCTCTCAGGACAACTACAAGGTCAACTCCCCCATGGCTGGATGCTGACTCTTCCCAGACAATTCAGAAAGGCTGGGGGGACTTCACCCAAAAAAGACACCTTCTCAACAGGAACCATTCTCACCTAATCTGTTTGCATCCTACTAACTTTCTTTCTTAGTGCCAATATTGTGAAATGTTTAAGTGATAACTTTCAGCACTACACAACTATTTTATTAGTATCTACCATCATTCTGCAGCAATGTTTTTCTTTTTCCCTGGGATATCCCTTTTATTCACAAATGGTCATTTGCAGTATTACAGACAAAATGCCCTTGAAATATGACAAGAGGCAAATTTTTTACTCCAACCTGGTTGTGAGTTGAAGGTTCATTTTTTGGCACAATTCAAACAAAGTACTCCATTCACTATTTTGAAGTGCAGAGTCTGAAATACTGTTTTCTGCAGTTGCCACTGTGAATTGTGGCTGCCTAATGTCAGTATCCTATTTTTTAATTAGTCTGTTATAATAAAGGCTGTTTTTCCAGACATCTAGTCATCAGATTTTCAGATGCTTTGCTTGCAACTAGAAATGGATTCATTAAAATCCACCAAGAGCTGATACTGAACAGGGATTCTGTTGATGGTGACATTTTCCCGAAAAACGCGTAAGCTAATGTAGAAAAGAAAGAAATGCAGGAGAAGGCTGTGCACATGTAACCAGGATCAGGACAAGTGCTTGAAGGTATTCAGCAGAATTCCCTATGCTGTACTGCAGAATATCAAATGACTAGGCTGGCTTATGTATGTTTATACACAGCAAACTGGGCACAATTAAGATCCAGATTACCCATTTATCTTTTACCATTTCATGAAATTGTATCTGAGGGGAAGAAATCATGCACCATGACATACCACTGTTATGTATATGCTCAGTTACTCAAATGATTTAGCTCTAGTCACCTAGTACTTTTTCAGATTAACATCAACACTTAAATTTCACCTTTAAAGGTACAAGCCCAGTGATGCAACAGCATTCACCATAAGAAAATACTAAAACTGCACAACATCAATATCATCTTCCTGTTAGATGCTGGACAACATATAGAACAAGACCACATAAGGGAAGGAAAAGATACATATACCTTTATTTTACCATCTTCTCCCAGCTACCAGCAGTCCCTAATTTTACTCCTAAAACTGGAGAGAGCAGCTGACACATGGTGTTAACAGCCACCCAATGCAATAATCTTTCATTGAATCCTGCCTAAAGCTCAGATCCAGTGGTGACAAACCACTACATTAAAATTTCCCTGGTATGTTTTAGCAGTACTAATACAGAAGCAAAAACCATCCACGAAGATGCTGACATCTCACAAGGAGGACCATGACCAGCTAAACGCTTCCCCTGGGGACTCCTGCAGAGCACAGCTATTGAGCGTTTTTAAAGTCATTCTGAGCTCTAGGAGACAAGATGAAAATGTTTAATTCAGATTTGGAAGAGTATATAAAGCACTTTTATTACACAACCAAGCTCTATGCATTATGTAATGTTTACATACAACTACACACACTTTACAAATTGCATACAGTCATCTAGCTGGAAAGAAACATTTTTGGCAAAGGGAAAAAGCAGGTCTGTAAATTATTTTATCAGAATATATGGTAGCTGAGATCACTGTGTGCAGAAGGGCTAAATACACATTTTCAGCATGACATAAAGTTCCCACTATTCATGTAACTCCTGTATACTGAGACATCACCTAAAATATTAAAGTTTAGACACACTTAACAGCTATTTCTGCCCTAACACTGCCCAGAGTATCACAAGCATCAATTTATAATTAGGTCCCTGAAGATACTTGCTGTATTTTTTAAATATATCATTTTGTCTTGAATTTGACTCTGTCATGTTCCCTGAGAATACTCCAATTTAAAATAAACATATTTTATTATCTGCAAAGTGCAACCTTTTTTTTTTTGAGGCAGTATGCTAGCATATTAACTATATTCTACTTATGAGAAGAATTTTAAGGTAAGCTGTCTATTTAAGTTGTGTAGATATATTGTTCGTAGCAAGAAATACATTTATTACATAGGTTAGTAACAAGAGAATCTGAGTGTGCAATTTTCAATTTATGCAGTAAAAAAGATATCTGAAAAGAAATGAAGGGTCCTTACAATTTGGTTTTGTGTCAGCAGCCACTGTGCTGCTTTGCTACTTTATGAGTCTGAAATGAGACTGTCTGGAAATTCATTTTTTTTTTCCTGTCAAAACAGAAAGAAATGAAAAAAAGAATATGAAAAATTGGTTACACTTTCATTTTCTCTCATTTTTAATATAATGATATACTTCAGGTGACATGGGAAAATGTTCTGTAGACACGAAAGTGTGAGAGTCATAGATTTTCTTTAACATGTTGAGCACTTGAAAACTCTCTCACTACAGCATTCAGTTGCCTTATAGGGTTACAGCTAAGCCTTGTTCCAGTGAAAGACCTTTTATTCTTTCAATTCAAAATGGTAGCACTTGTTCCCAAACTTTAAGCAGCTCTGCAGGTAATACTGGCATCATGTTCAGTGCTTTATCAACGCAGTGATTTGAAAACTGGGAAGAATATAGAGGTCACTGAATTCAGCAGTAGCTCTCATGCCCCACCCTCCAACACGGAATTGATGCTCATTACGGCACTTTGCTTTGTCTCATTTTAAATGGTCCCAGGGATGGAATTTCCTACTTTATCTGCTATTGCCCTGCAAAGGAACCAGACAGCTCCGTCTAGGATTACAGCCAGCAGCATGTATGGGAACCTCTCTCTGTTTCATTCCAGGGGATTAACGCTCACTTTCAAAGACAACTGAAGAGATGGGAGAGAGAGAGAGAGATCCCTTTAAAACATTTCTCATATGGGTGACTTTCACAGCAGGGCTGAGGAATGTTGCATTTGCTTGTGCTGGCATAGAACCACAGGGGTGGTGTGCAGCTGGAAGAAAGCTCACAATAAACACAGTGTATAAATTATTTGGAAGAAAAAGAAAAAAAACAAGAATCACCTCTTGGACACTTCTTTTCAGAGAAAGAAACTCATACATATTTCTTGTGCTTTTCTTGCCCTCTCTTTGCTACTGTTTCACATACTGAATGCTCTTTGTACCCTCAAGGTGAAGTCTATTCTGTTTTGCCTCAGGGCTCATCGAACTGGGGGCTCTGGCAAAGGAAGGTAGGAATTAGAAACCTCTTCTTGCATGGTCAATTCTGGAATCAAGTCTGTCAGATTTACCCAAGGGAGCAGTGCAAGTCTTCTCTCCTTTGCTTTCTCTGCCCTCTTACCACCATCTTTATCAGCAGCCCAAGCCCTCAGAGATCTGAGTATCACTTTTCTCTCTTATACCACTGATGATCCCTCCCTTATGCAATCCTCTTGCTTCCCTCATTGTGCCAACGCTTGCCATTTAGATAGCTTTTTCATCTTCAAAGCACTTTACAAACATCAATTAACCCAAATCTAGATTAATTAATCTGACAATTAATTTGCTATACATCCAACAGTTACAACAAAGGAGAACAAATTAAATCCTATCAAAGTCCTTAAAATGAGTTCTCTTTACTCCAACAAAAACGGGATCAAACTCATTTCTTGAGTTCACTTCTCTGTTCTCAATCTTCACTGCAGTGTGGTATTTTCTCCCCCACTATCTGCAACAGATTTATCATGAATACAGCAGGGAAAGGGAAAGGGGAATCTGGGAGCTGAGGTCACCCACACCAGGACTTAATCAGTTTTGTTTTAAGGATGATCTTAAACCTTGTACCCCACTGTCATGGTTTTATGATTTTCGGTTATTGGTACTCCACATCATAACATCATGTAGTGGATGTACCTGGTTCTCAGAAGAGAAGGACTACTACATTCCCCACGGCACTTTGCTCCTCTGTTACCATTTTCCAGCCGGAGGGAAAAGATAAAAGCTCGCAGTATAGAACTTGCAGATCACGAGACCTCGTCCCTTTTTTCCGCCGTCTCTCGTCTTGGCAGCACCTCGCTCTCCAGCTGTCTTACGGTCGGTAGTAGAGTAAGGCCTACCTTGACTTTGGGACATTCTCTCTCTCTGTATTGGATTTATCAGCTTAAATTGTAATTATATTGTACTATAGTGTGTTGTTTTGCATTCCGATATCTTATTTAGTAAATTAGTTTGTTTCTTCTCAGATTGTTGCCGCTGTTCTTTGCTCTCAGGGCCATCTCCCTACCCTTTTCCCCTTTCCCCTTTTCCCGGGACGTGGGCCCTTGGGTCCCCCGTCCCCTTTGTCACGGAATCAGGCCTAACACCTGTAAACCATTGACACCCACCTAAGAAAACTTTACGAAGATTGATTGGAATAGTCCTCAATGTGCTCAGATAAATCAGTGTGCCAAACACTTCTGCAATTAATTAATTTAGGAGGCATTTGTATTATAAACTGATTGCTAAGTTACAGATTAACCCAAACTGACAAAACAGGGTGAGCAGTTGCAGAAAAGTCCCAACAGTCACCAAACATCTTGAGTTTTTAATGATCAATGTAGCGGTTCTGCAACCATGGGCACACAGGGAGAACCATGGAGAGTATGACAGAAAGCAAGAGAAACTTGTAAGAACTGTAGTATTCTAAGGAATGACTTACTGAAAAAGTATGTCCAACGGCATTTATGCAAGGCAGTCTCATAGAAATCATCTTTTACAGTGTGTCATTTATTTTCATTTTACAAAAGCCTTCAAAATAATGGATCATCCTCTCTGAAGACTGTTTTAAAACAACTCCTTAGTTAAGCAGTACATACATGCATTTCCATCCGCTTCTACCAGATGCCCGTTACTTTATGTGAACCTGTATTAAAAATACACCACATCCCAATATTAAGCCTAGGTTCTTGTGTGTTTGTTTTGACCACCAAGAAGAAATATTTGTTATATAAAATTATCAGCTGCACAGTCAGTTTTATAAGATCTGGAAATTCTCAAGAAGATATCATCCTTAAAATGACTAGTAAATACTATTCAGATTATTACAGAGATATCTGCACCCTCCAAGGGTGAGGCAATTATTCTAAAGATTCCAGGAAAATGCCAGGATCTAATGAAAAAAAAGTGACTTACTGAAAAACTATTCTCAAGACATCTTTAGATTCATATTAAAGACATGCAAAGATTTATTCCCCCTTTCTTGTTGTTAAAAACTTTCCACAAGAAAGACTTCATATGCAAATGTTTCTTCAGTGACACTACGGTAAGCAAGGAGGGAATGACTGGCTCCACTAGCATTAAATTTGTGAGTAAATTGAAGGGGAAAATGTAGAACTGAGTAGTTAATCAGGTATGACTGAAATCACCCAGTCAAGTAAATAAACAGCAAGCCTAGCCTACACTGTAATTGGTTCTTGATGCCAGTTGCTTTCTACATGGAATTAAAACCAAAAAGAAAACAGCAATAACAAATGAGTATTCTTTTACAGAGCAGCGTGAAATCCTTCAGTTCATGCTTTTCTAATCATCATTTGATACTGCTTGAATTGTCCTTTGCGCCACATGCTTTTTAAATCCTGCATAAATCATTGCTGTTGACCATAAACTGTATCCTTCTACATCAGCATGTCAAACATTTTGTGACAGCTAAACTGTGAAAGAATAAAAGCACTAATGGATTTGTTTGAACGTATTACTTATTGCTTGTCTCTTAAGCTTTACTTGGCCTTCTGCACAGGTTCTGCTCAGTTACTTCCACCACTGGCTTTCAGGGATACTGAGGACTTACTGAAGGATTACAGTTTATAATATACTCATATAAGCACAGCTGTAGTCAAGTATTAAAGGTCACCGAGAGCTTATTGATCTAGAGAACACTGCAGTAATAACTCAGAGAATATCAAAATAACCACTGCTATTTGCTTTTCCTTAACTCAGAATGGAGTAGTCAATACATTCACAGGCCTTTAATAAACCTTTTTCTCTAATGATCCACCAGCAAGCATGAAAGATTCAGCACTTAAAAGAAATCAGAAAGAAATGTGGTTACAACTGTTTGAGAAAGACCCAACCTTCCACCCCTCAACATGCCATAACAGACCCAGGGAAGAGGTTAAAATAAAAATAAGGTCACTGCCTATTTCCATCCAGTGTAACATCAAAATCTTTATTTCAGACTGTGAAGATTCTTCTATTAAAAACAAACAAACAAAAAAAAAACGTTTGGATGTGGTGCTCAGGGACACGATTTAGCAGTGGGTTGTAAGAGTTAGAGCAGTATGGTTAGGTTGCGGTTGGACTTGATGATCTTGAAGGTCCTTTCCAACCTGAGCAATTCTATGATTCTATGATTCTATAAATATTTTAAGTAAGGATCACATTATATAACAGTCTCAACAAAGAGACACAGTGTGGATTATTAATGTAAGCAGAGTTTAGACCTCTTGAGAAGACTTTATTAACAATGATTCACCAAAAAAAAAATGTTGCCCATGAAAACTCACATCAGAAAGGCCAGTATATTGTTATTTATAAAGGTCTTAGTAATGAAACGAATTGAAAATCAATCACATGAGCTTTCAACTCCCGAGTGCATCTCACAGTAGGAGAAATCACCTGCAGATAGACCCTTCACCAGAAAACCAAATAAATAATCTGTGTGCTAATATGTAGCTACTCCATCAGATCCCACAGACAGATCTAAGGAACTCGAGATGAGAGAGAATACAGAAGAAAGGCTAAACCAAGTTTTAACCTCACTAGAAGTGTACAGAATCAGGCAACCTCTCCATTGTTATTCAA
Organism: Numida meleagris; assembly: GCF_002078875.1. NCBI lineage: Eukaryota > Metazoa > Chordata > Aves > Galliformes > Numididae > Numida > Numida meleagris. Next base: position 42,023,460 of record NC_034410.1, read on the forward strand.
GGGCACCAAATCTACACCTCTGGGCTTCATGCTGCAGAGAGCTATTCCTATACATGGAGGCCTTATGACTTGATGTAAGAGACAGCCCAGGTAACCACAGTGGTATGGGTCCCACTAATAACATGCATAAATGTCAGGAGGATCAGGACCATAATCTGTAATCTAGGCTGGGGAAGGATAAAAAAATAAACAGTCTGACAACAATAATGGAGTTGCAGTATACATATTTTTGAAAGGTAGAAAAACATGTAATTAATACTTTTTGGAAAATTTTCCCTATATGGACAGAAGATGGATAGCATTTTCTATAGAAACATGGCATGCCCTTTCCTTTCTTTGTAGTTTCTTTTATTACTTCATCTGTAGCAACCATTTTCTTCCAGTTTTGTAGCTCTTTTCCTACTTTTTTTTCTATGAGCAGAATGTCTTTCAGAGAGGTTCTCTGCAAAAAGATATTATTGCTCTATTCCATTTGCACAGCATGGTCTGTTACCCTACAGCATCTTGTCAGGTTTTTATTCCTCAAGTATTAAAATGTATAATATCTACAAAAAAATATATTTTTTTTTCAGACAATATTACCAGGACTCCACTAGAAGAAGAGGAACTTACATTAGAATGGATGACTGTAGATGATCCTTATCAGGATATATTCAAAATGCAATTCTGGATTTCAAATAAATCTTTGATAGCCACATATCTCACAAATTCCATAGTTTAGAGGTCCTTCAGAATCACAGAGTAGGATAAAAACTGCTCCCAGAAGGATTATAGCCCTCATCGTGATTTGTCAGTAATTATCAATGTGAACTAAACCTCTTAACATATTAGAAAGGCAATGCACTACTTTTGGATCAAAGTTTTTTATTATTATTATTTTTTACTTCAGTGCATACACAAATTGTCTGCACTGTTAGCATTAAAAGAAGTTATGATTGGCACTGAAGTGTGACTGGACTTCTCTGAAGGTTTCAATGTCTGGGAAGAAAAGCTCAGTAGGTTCATAAATCTAATATCGCTTCTTCATAATAAAACCTAGACCAGCAATAATTGTTTTAGAAGGCATCCTGAGGGGAATAAAAAAAAATAACTGCTCTCTTCATTACCGCTAAATAAAGCAAAATTACTTTTTTTTTTTTTTTTTTTTTTTTTTTTTTACAGCCCATAAGGAATCCAAATTAACAGACTTTGCAGAGGATGATGGCAAAAGACTTTTGAGGGAGACCCTAATTATCAGTTGCTTTGATTTTTGTGACCTTGCACATCTTATCTTTTTAAACAGACATTTTAAATAGGGAAGTTTCAAATGCCCAGACAGTCTAAAGGCTGCTTTGGGCACAACTCTAACAAAGGGCAAAGTTCTGTAACTTAAACTGAGTTGTTATAGTGTATTTTTGCAGTGTTAATCCAAACTCCTCATGACATGAATCAAACCACTAAGCTCAGTACCCATGCAGTTTCAGTGCCAGAAATGAAAGGCCAAAGCTTCAGAGCTGCAAACAGCCTACAGGGACATGCATGTTGGACACTGGGGAGTCAAGGGCAGTGAGCAGTGTAATGTATCTGTTACTGAGAAGGCTACTTCTGTCTGTAGAATTCCCACAAACTGATATTTCCCTTCAAGAGTATCTGTTGCCTTAGCTTAGATGCTTAGATTATGCCTTCCAGAGTATGCCAAGAGGAAACTGCAGGTACAAGTTCATAATCATCCAGCCTCATGCAATTACTGCTCACCGTGAGCAGACAATCCTTGCTAGACGCCAAAGCTCAGCACAGCAGCTGGAATGCACAAATGTTAATTATGGTAGAGGGAATTCTTGTAACATTTACAAGTAGCATATGCTATATACTGTATGCAGTGAAACAAAATGTCTGAAGTCAAATATGGTAGTGCAAAGACTGTAATGCTTTGTCAATGTTAATCAAAATACAAACATTCATACAGCACTAAACTCATCACAGACATTTCTCCTCTCCAATTCTCGTAATTTACACTTTTTTGTCCTTGCTGCCATCAAATTCCTAAGTAATGGTCTGCATAGAAAGCAAACAGAATTGTCATCTGACAAGTGCTATATGCTATCTGTCAAACACAAGTTATTTTGGAGTCTGCTCTACCATAGCAGCCTTATCTTACACCCACCACAAGGTGTAATGGCCTGAATTTGAAATAAGCTTCAAGCTTGATTATTATCTTACAGCCACAATTAATTGTAAAGTATTTCTGCATAGCACAGTCTGGTGCAAAGCCTACTAGTTTTAACCTTTCTGTGAATAAGTGAGCTGTAGCCTCAGGCAAACATTCAGACATCTAAATCAGGGCCTGTAAACACATACTCAAATGAAAACATGTACCCTCAAAAAAAAAAAAAAAAAAACCTACCACCAACAAAAACCCAACATATATCCTGCAGAATCAGACTATTTTGAAAATTGTCAATAGATTCGTAAGATCCAACTTGGTTTCCTTCTCACCTTATCCATTCCTTCACTCACTTTCCTCTGTCTTCTCTACTGCCAGTCGTAAAGGACTATTCTTGTTTCTCTTCACCCTATCTTTTGACAGTATAATCTGCAAACAAATTCAACTGCTGTCTCTCTACTCATGGCTTAATGACCTCCCCCTTTGTTTCCAGACCCATCTTTTCTGCCCAAGCTGAAACCTTATCCTTTATAATACCCTCTCACTTCAATCTCAAAGATATTAAAGCATATTTCTACCTCTAAACCACATCTCGTTATCCTTATGGACTTAATATTGCCATGACATTCTAGGCATCACATTTCATTTGCATCTCCTCCTACATTTTCCCATCTAAGTGATTTAAAAGCCACATATACACAAACTTCTTTGAATGACAGAAATACAGTCCATGTTGTGTTCCAAACCTTTACAGTCACACTATTCATGGATGTTACTCATTCCAATTTAAGCTACTTTATGCGTAAGCTACTTCCACCAGTGGCTTGCCCTTCTCTAGTAGATCAAAGAGTTGCTCAGCCTTTCCAAGTCTTTCAGAGCTCATTTTGTTCAAAAGCAGTAGCTCAGCTCCCAGTCCAACCAGAGCTGTGAAAGGAACTCAGTGTCCAAACAAGCATCCTCGCTGCTTCCTCCAGTGCTTCCCTTATGTCAGGAAGTTACAACCCAGCCCTCAGAGATGCCAATGGTGCTCACTGTCCTTGATTCTCCTTTAAATCACTAGTATCAGTCTACACCTAGAGGATAGCTGCTTCCCGCACCCCTCCCTCCCCACCCTGGAGAACAATATTGATTACACAACTTAGAACAACTTGCTTGTTTCCTGTGCTTCAGGCAGTAACTTATAGATACTTATTCTATTCCATTAATTTAGAAAATTGCAGCCGCCCAAGATAAAGTCATTATCCTGACATCTCACATTACTGTCATACTACAATATGCTACAATAAATAACTCCTACACACTTCCTCATTTGTGTCAGAAATCCTCTTTAGCCAATACTGTTAATTTTGCTTGCAGTTTGAAATAGAGAATGAGATGTAGGGAAAAGAACAGCCTCCATTTCATCTGCTGCAGCTCTGTTCCAATCCCACTAAGCATGCCAAATACAACTGTTTGATGATTTACCAACTAAGAGAGTGATGGAAAGATCTGCTGCATATGCTTCCCTGTACTACCTGAGGTACTGAGCATCCTTCCAGCATCTCAGATGCACTCTTCACAAACACCTTGCTCTGGCCTCCTAAGCATCCCACACTCCAACTACTCCATCTTTTCCTAGCTACATCTCTCATTCTTCCCTCAGACTTCCTCTCACTTTTGGTGCTTCTTTCGCCCTTGGACTCTCGTTCTTTGCCGACAACTGCCACAAAGGACACAAAAAAATACATACCAATACTATTCATTTCTGTGTCTTCCTTGTGCATTCCCTACTATACAAATGTATACATTCAAACACTGTGTTTGTATCAATATTGTTCCACAACAACAGTGCTGATTTTGTGAAGTCACAAATCACAATCAGCATAACCAATATAAATTCAGGTTTCTTTTCTTAATCTTTTTTATCTTTTCCATGCATTCATGGAATGCATTGTAACATAAGGAGACAATGCATTTTATTTTATTTTTTTTTCTATCAGCACAGAACATTCTCTAGTACGTAATGGGTGAAAATGACAGTATCATTTCTGAAAGGTTATACAGCTGTAATGTTCTAAGAAGAAAGGTTTGCAGAGAGAAGGAACTATTTTGTTAGACACCTCGGTATGATTAACAAAAACGATATTTTTGTGTCCAGTGTCCTCCCTCCAGGTCCAAGAGGATAAACAGATACTGGGGACAGTGCTCTTTGTTACATTTGTAAGCATTCTTTTACTTTTTAGAGTTTAGTATTAACCTTAAACCTGGTTAGAATAATATAAAAAATTGATTCAGACAAGATTGAATCTAAATTATCCACAAGAAGATGACTTTTTTCTACATAGAGCTCTGAGTGCTTAATTCCCAGTCTTTCTAGTAACACTACCACTACTATGGCATATCTCCTTCTGTGGCCATCCCATTTTTCATATATGTTAACTGAGTTCATTAATAAGTGTTTCATTTACACAGGGTCTCCAACCAGAAAAGCAAGGAAAGGGTAGATAAAACGGTGGCAGGGCTGAAACGTCTTTTGAGTATACGTTCACCAGTTAAATGGCGCTGGGTTCAAATTATCCAACTGATGGGCAAAAACAGTCCCATTATTTTTCCAAGGTACTGTAAGAAGAGTAAAGCATAACCTGCTGATTACAGTGGATTATCACTTCTCTGCATCCCTAATTTGATTGTGGTAATCATAAAACAGCCCTGTGATCATCTTGTTTGCCAGAGGGCAGAGCAGAAAAGCAATTTTCAATTGAAAAAGGCAGACAAAGCCTTGTTTTCTATGAGTAAAACAATTCAGAAAGTAGGAACTGCTTCTGACCTTTAGCCTGCGGTCCTGGTCTCCACTGCACAGAGAATTTACAGACACTTTAAAGGTCTTCCAGGCGGGATTTAAGTTATTCATCACAACCTGAGAGTGAAAAGAAATAAACAGAACTCTGAACGTTTGCACATTTCTAAACATAATGCTAACAGCCACAGTTTTCAAAACAATGTGTTCGCCATAAAGAGAAGCAAGTATAGAACAGATGGAGGTCTGAAGAACAACGTACACAGGATATTTGCCCTGGAGCAATCTGCAGTTTCCAACACATCTGCTCTGGAAAGCCCCAGAAAGGAGCACAACTGGGAAATGGGCCTCTCACACCACAGAGTGCCCCAGCACTACCATACCAAGTAGGGGTGCAACTCACAGAAGGAAGGTTGCAGGATACATCCCTGAACTAGAAGGAATGGAAGAGATGCAGGCCTGGGCAATCAGGATGGGCAGTATCAACTTGTGGACACGTTGTCTTCATTGGTAGAAGACTTTATGGAATCCATAATAAACAGGATCAGAACCCCAAATACCTGCCATAACTTTTTAAGACAGTGCTAGTCATTATCCTTGGAGCAGTAAAAGCACTGAGGCACAAGAAACAAACATAAAGCACCCAGATTACAAATCTTTCTATCATAGCAAGCTAGGAGAGGTGGAGTGGATGCAACATACTATTAATAGGAAATTCTGATACTGTCTGTAGCATGATTTGGGCTAAATACAATCTTTGTAAGTACTGACTTGTAAACAGGATATCTGCCAGTTTAATTAAACTTGAATCTTTGGCTTCAGTACTATTTTCCCTTACTCTTGTGTGAGTATGTCAATGCCCACTAGTCAATAATTACACATGAGATGGAAGTGTTTTTAAACATGGGTGCTTGTAATACGTTTTTTTTTTTTGACAGTAGAAGCATAAACAATACTTGATATTGATATACTGATAGCCCATCTACATCCTTAGAAAGTAAACACAACCCTATTCCTTACCTCAGTCCTGTGAACAAGTTGTTGGGTTGCATCATCATTCATCCGGAAAATCTCCAGAAAAGGATCAGATTTGCTGAAAAAATCCTAAAATAAAGCATAGGACAAGTTGCTCTTGAGAATTCTTTTTCTTTTAGACTTTCAGGCATACTGCACCTGTGCTTTCCTGACTGCTAATGAAAAAAACAGCAACAGTGTGGTTCTAGTGAAATCTCCCAGTGCCCCTCAACGATATTTCACTCTTGTGCTTGTTCCACAAGGACTTCCATGGCATTGCTGTTCTCAGTTTAGCTAGTCAATCATGGCAGGCACAAGAATAAAATCACACTTCACAAGTTTTTTTGCCTTCTTACATTCACTCCAGATTGCTGAGCTTTAGCTCCTTCATTGACCTAGCATGTGTCTTTCTACTTTCAAACCTGTTTGTTTTTTTGACTTACAATGCAGTGTCCTGTGTAGCATACTCTGTAGTGGCATTGAATGTAATGCTACTTTCCCACCCTCCATAAAAAGAAGTTAATAGGGCAGGACATCATGCTGCTACCAGCTAACACAAGTATTGGCAAGATGGATTAGAGAAGGTTAGAAAAGTTAAGTCCTCTTCAGAATGTGAAAACTCAAACCACGTAAAGAGGAGAAACAGAGCAGGGAAATGCAAAAATAATTATTCGTATCTCTATCAAGTAAATCTGTGATAGGCATTTGGGTTCACATTTTCATTGCACCATAGTACACCTCTGTTTTGTTCTGCAATGTACTAGTACATTAAAACATTTATATGCAATCCTAAATTAAGTTGTTTTCTACAGTACACCCTCAATATGGCCATAGCCTTTTATGTTTCAACAATATCTCTTTTTTTTGTGCAAGCTGGCTAGGTTGAAGAAGGGTTGCTGGGCATTCAATCTCCACAGCTGGAGCAGAAAGCTAGGTAATTCATATCATTAATTGTGCTATGATCCAAGAGGTGGGCCCAAATGTACTCCATTTTCTGCAATTTTTACTCTCGTCTTCATTTCTTTTTCAGAAGAGCCACAAGATTAACTTTATGCATACAGACAGTATTCTCTACAGACAATATACCAAACAAGACACCTCTGCATCAATCTGGGGAAGTGAAGAAATCTGGTTGTGTGGTGTTTCTATAAAAGTGTTAATGCAAAAATACTTGTAATACGCATCATTCTACCATTTTCTCCTCACAAAACGCCCTTCACACTTATTTTTGTTTAGACAGACAGCCACTGGGATGGGAACAGCTTTGAATAAAACGTTATTCAAAGTCTGGGCTCAACATTTTTGTCAAATTTGTTTGTAGAACATAGTTACTATTTCACAAGGGCAAAGCAAGCAAAGAAATCAGGGCTTTGAAAAGGGAAATCAGAATCTGAAAGTCTGGAGGAGATGAGTCTCTAGGGATCATGAAGACTTAGGCAAGACTCAAGCAAACTACACTCCTTTCCATGCCCTGAAGATGAGACTTATCAATGTTGTTGTGTTCATAGTATTGTTCTGTGAGTGGTCTGTTTCTTTTTCTACAAGAGAAAAGGCAACTGTGTGTTTAAAAACTGATGCAAAGTAGGTATGCGTGCATTTGTTAAACTTTACCACATGGAGCTCTTAACAACAAAGCCATATGTTGGCACATTTGTTCCAATTACATAGTTACAACACACTTACTGTATGAGTGTGTAGAACCAACACAAAACTCAGCACAAATTCTGTGCTTCAAGAGTTTGACTCAAGGCCCTGACGTAGATTCAGTATCTGGACTGAATTCAGCACTTGAAAATTCTTGTTTTTTAAAGAACTCTGGTGATCAAATTCTGACAGGTTACTCCTGCATAGAAGAGAGTGAGGAAGTTGGTTTAATTGTATTGATACCAAAATCCAGAGTGCACAGGATTAAAAAAGACTGAAGTGCCTCTTCTTACTCTTAAGCATATTGTTTAAAGCTGAGTAACAACTTGATGTTTAACAGATTCTTTATGAAACACAAGTTGGATGAGTTATCTAAAAGAAAACAACTCAAAATGATATATCCAAAGAACTAATCCTGAAGTACAGAATCTTCAGAAAGGGTAGCAGGATTTTGTGAGAAAACTCAAAATATAGTATCATTCTCAGCTGAATATCATGAAAACTGACACAGAAAACATCAGCACAAGAGAAGTAATTTTTAATACCTGCTTTTAATAAACAAGGCAATATCATTCAAAGGAAAAAAAAATCACTATTGATGACAGCTTCTATCATCCCTGCTCAATGCAAAAACAAAGCTTACTTCCTTCCAACATCAAAGTATAAACCAAAACACCTTCAGTATCAAAGATGCCTGGTAACAACTCAAAACTGATATGCTGAATTTTTTTTTAAATTTACCTATAGCACAGTCAGCATTTTCAATAAATTTTGGTTGTTATGCTAAATCTAACTACTTTGCTTTATCTCAGAAGAGCATCCTCTTAAAGAAGAATAGCAGCAATGAAAGTTAAGTGTTTTGATATCTTAATCATGCTTAAATGATTAATATAATGATTTCCTGGTGGTATAATACACATTGTTGTCTCAGTATGTGCAGCTGTTACACAATATTAACATCAATACATGGCTTGAACTTTAAAAGCGTACCTACTTCTTTTTCTGAGCACTTATTTTGGCACATCTTTTGGTATGCTCATTTTCAGAGCAAAACACTTTTTAAAGCTCAGGTTTCCAGATTAAGTTAAAGATCCCTCAGAAAAGGGCTGAAGCATCCAGAAGATGGTCATCAGTTTTGAAAATTTATTAGTATCAAGACACAGCTTTTAAGAATTTCTTTGGTACTTCAGCACTGAGGAAATACATAAAAAGTGGTATTAGCTTTTACTTTGCAGACATTTGTTGAAGTATCTCAAGCCATGATAACCATCCTTCTTAGAAGAGGAAAAGCAGTCTGACTGCCTCACTGCTCATAATTTATTACAGCTATCATAAAAATGTAGATGCGTGTTATAGTAATTGCGACACAGCTATTAATGCAATAGACCCTTTTCAAAAGTTATTGTTCCTCTACGAAGTGTTCTCAGTGGATCTCTTGAAACAAAGACATGCCATCTGAGCTGACTGCACTTCAATAAAACATGGAAATACAGTTATACCTTCCAAACAAGTACTGCAATAAAACTATAACCTCTATCTCTGCAAGTCAGTTAACTAAAGGAAGCTTTCTTACTGTGACTTTTTGTAATTTTGTATGGAATGTTTCAGCTACCTCCTCAGGAAAAACTGAATAGGCTTTATCTGCTTTATGGTGCCTCTAAAACCCTTGCAGTTTTATATGGAGGGAGTAAAAAACAAACGTATACTGTCTGTGAAATTATACCAGCAAATTTTGTTTAATCTACCAAAGATGTGTTGTTCACACTTTTTTTTCCTTATTTGTTCAAGGACCATAATCTGGACAGTCTTTCGAGGAGTTTTCCTTTAAAGAGTTGAAGAAAAATATTCTTTTCCCTTCAAGACACCACTAATGGTAATAGATGGGAAGAAATTATTTATCCTTAAAGCATGTCCAGAACCTGCTCCCACCCATTCCTTTACTCCTCAGTTGTGGACAAAAGGATTCAAGCTGTCTTCTGCCAACCCCACAGACACCAGTGCAGGAAACCCTGGTGTGACAGAGGTGACCCTGTGCAGCAGTGTGTGAGCTCTCTACCCAGCGAGTAAGGACAGGCATGCAACGCCTTGCTTAGGATTTCACCAGATGGGCTCTTGTCTATTCTCTGATGTTTTTCTTGGACATTTATGTGACTTTGGAGTACACAAGCTTTTTCACCAATTTAAGTAATTTCCAGCTGTGCAACTGTGCAATTTAAAGAATTTCAAATCTTAGTAACAGTAATTACTAACAGTGCTTTGCATCTACTGACATCTAAGTTCATTCAAGGCCATACCCAAAGTCATAGCCTCTTCATATAAATGAAGTCAGCTTATTTTCAGCGAGGTTTAGAGACATGTCTAGCTGGAGCAAATGGAAAGATTTCTTTCAACTGTAAGAGGATTTCTGTCATTTTCATCTGCTGAAGACAGGAGTTTTGATTCAAATAATAGAAGAAGAGTTGTGCAGATCATACAGGATTTTTTTTTAGTAGACAAAGCCCACCTTGACTAAACATGTTAAAATGGCAAGAGTAATCATGCTCTTGCAGTATTTCTGAATGATCCTCTTTCACTTAGCCCATAAGTATTTTAACCATTCTCTGAAGCTATTGCCCAGAAAACAGTGGACTAGTTTTGAAGCACACTCTGGCAGTATTATTTCAGTTAATATCAACAATAGCCTATGGAAATCATAATATTTACACTTGATTACATTTTACATTTGGGGAAAAGGAATGAGCAAATGAGGTCTTATTACGTTGTGCACATCTTTTCCTTTTTCTAGATGTGACAGTGTGTGGAAAAGTAAAAGCTTGTGCGCAGCTTCTGAAATCAGGTCTAAAGATGGGTGTCTTTAGACAAGGTTGTTAAATCTGCACCTAAAGAAATTATATGACTCAGAAACACTAAGAGTCCAGTGACTCTAAAGGAATAGGTAATTCATCTTTCAGACAAGAAAAAAAATTAAGGCCCTGATCATTTATGATTGTTAATGATCCTGAGCAAAGTAATGTTATTTATCTGTTATAAATAAATTCCAGTACTATTAATCATTCTCTGCTTGCCTGATTTTTCTTTGCAGTTGCAAACTAAAATACCATTCATCAGTTACAGACATATTTTGGAAATCTGATGTATGTATCCAAAAGCACTCTGACTGATTTGATCTTAAGCTACAAGACAAATTTTTACAACCACATGCTCAGAACATCAGAATTGTAAACTTTTGTACAGGGCTACCATAATTGGGAGTAGCTTCATACGTAGGAAGGGACTATTACGAAATAGTGGATACTGTGATCCAGTACAACAGTAATCATCTGATCTTCAATTATACATTAAGCCCTATAATCTAAAAGAGGGTTATAGTCTTTTGACACCTATTGATTAAAAAGATATTCCTCACATTATTTCAAATAATTGTACCTTCTAGTATGCTTAAATAACAGAGACTGTGCCGTACAAGCACTCACCTGGATTTCCTGGGCTGTATTGCTTGAGGTGCATATTGCTAAGCAGTAGCATGTATTTTCAAAAAGATATTTCTTATAATAAAGAGTAGTATTTGAGTTAGTGGAGAGTTTTTGTATTAAAAAGGGTGAGCAATTTTTTTTAGCTTTATTTCAAAATGCTTGCTGCAACTGTAACATTTCTGACTACTTATAGAAAGCTCACTTCTCTAAGCACTTCTGATCTGTGGCATTTTAAGTAATTAAGTTGTCTTGGTTTTAATTAGATTCCCTTGAGGTTTCTTTTAATTACTTCACAACTTAAGGAAAGCCTCATTGTGAACACTGATCTGAAATCTCTGATGTGTTTAATAATATAAGGCAAAAAAATATCTGTAGGTGAAAATCTCATCAAATTATATTTGCAGGCATTCTTACATCTTTCGGTAAGGTTAATAACATGCAGCTTACCTTATCATCCAATTTCCGTGCACTGAATGAAAGTTCAACATAGTCATCATTGCCAGACAATTCCTCAGCTATCACCTAAATGAAAAGCTACATTTGAGTTTTGCATGGTGTAATGAAAATGGAGAAAGACATAATTTCCCAATGTGACGACTATAGACCCCATTACAAAACTATACTACGGTACAAGTTAATATGTTTCTCTTTGCAATCAGGAGGGGTTAATAGCATTCATTGAACCCCTTACTCAGGAGATAGGGGGCAACACATTCAGACTCCAAAACGGAATCATTTTTCATCAAATGACAATGTCTTATCAATATCTGTCAATGGACAGACCTCCACATCCCTCAGTAAGCCCTTTCCTCTGAAAAAGTACTTTCTCTTAGATGGGACAGTGGAGAATTCCACTCAGTTTCACAATAGCCAAGGAAAGGAAAGAGCTATATATGAGTTGGATTATTTGGGTCTGAAGCAAGATAAATGGAAAAAGTAGTGAAGTCATTTGTCACAAATTGCAATGAAAGGCATATTTACAGTAGGAGAGTTCACCTGGTGTAGTTTTACAGCAATGGCTATGTTTGCAAAACCATTTATTGTAGACTGAGTCAGAAGAGAGTAACACTAAAATAATGTACTGGGGGTCTTTCAGATGACATAAGCTCTACTGATGATGATGCCAGTCACTCTGTTATTCAGTGATGCTAAAAAAAATAAAATACCACATTTCTCATGACTGGGCCATTAAAATGCTTCCGTAGAGAAAAGACATTAACTAAAACTGGGATATATCACTGAAAAACATTCTTTGAAACAAACCACGTTATATTCTGCTTGGTATTCCTTGTCCTGCATGTTCTCCCTGCATATCATATTACCAAAAAAAAACAAAAAAACCCCACACGCTTCCTAAGTATTTCATGCCCACAGCCACGCATTTGGCATGTAGCCCATGGGTGTGCCCACAATGGAGCAGGGATACCCCCAGCAGAACTGTGGCCTGTGGGTAAGCCCATGGCAGAGCAGAGAAGATGAGTGAGCAAGAGGTAGCAGGGGGCAAAACACATAAGAAACAATGGCAAAACAGAAATCTCTGCGCTCTGGTCCTTACCTCCTGCACCACACATCCCCTTGCCAAAGCAGCAGAGCTAACACATGATGAAAACAAGGGGAGCAGAGACCACAAAATGGGCAGGAGATGTGTCTGTACTGAAGTTGATTTCCAGGAAGTGGGAAGGAAAGGTGTTTTCCCTAAGAGTTTATTCTCTTTGTTTCTCATCATCCCCAAGAAGTAATCAGAACGTTATGTTAATTAGCTGTGAATTAAATTAAGTAGAATTTCCTGAGGCACGAATATTTTGGCTGTGACAGCTCACAGCAATAAACTCTGATATTTCCTCATGCCAAATGTTCACGTGCAACCATTTAGGGACACAAATGTAGAATTGTGCATTAAAGTAAAATCCTACAAGTGCATACATGTGATTTACCTGTTCCAGGCAAATGTGACCTTGCTGAAAATTTGACCCACAGAATCTGACACAACATTTCTCTTCCACATAAGTCTGGTGGCTTAAAAAATACTGTTCTGCAAAAAAACCACTAGCACCGTGGGATTTCCATACAAAGTTTCACAAGTTCTTTTAACAAAAAATAATGGAACCTTCATGTAAAGGTTGGCAGACTTCTAATTGCAGAAGCTGAGGGAAGTTCTCCTTTTATTCAAAAGCCACACAATAAAAATGTATTGATGAAATATTATACAGTCTATGGTCTAATAAAATTCGAGCAAATCAAGCTTGAGACATAAAATTCCAGAATCCCATGAAAAACTCAAAATTCAATAACCTAAATATGTTTGGAATCTAGGCTTTGACAAACAGCTGGCATATACCTCAGGTTCAGAAATAGTGGTAACTAATGAATTTCCACTAACTCCGTTTGGACAGCAAGCTTTTCACATAGTGATCTTCATCTGGGTTCAGTTTTCTCCCATTGGAGTTAAGTCAGCCTGCTTTTTAGTACCGCTGGCCAGAAGCCAAGGTAGTTAACTGTGGTCTGTGTTCTATGATCATCCAGTCATAGGCCAGCAGGGACTATTAACTCATCCTCTCTCATCTCCTGTGTATCAGAGACCACAAATTTTTGCTGGAAGATTCTACTAGCAAGCTTAGTGATTTTAGTTGAACTAGAGACTAAATTCCTTTGTGTCTCTCATGGAACGGGAGGGTGTCCAGAACACCACAGGGATGGATGAGATGAAGTGTGCCCAGATAATCCCAATGGGCAAAAACATCAGTTTATTTAGAGAGCAAAACTCTTTCCTGGCTCTATTCAGACAGGAACTGTGGAGATTCCACTCCAACCCCAGAATAAAAATGAGTTTCATCTTACGTATTTAAGAAAACCTCTTCCCAGTCAGAGACCAAGGAAGACATCTAAGAAAGAAAATTCCCTGGGTTCTCAGAAAGCACTGTTTCTCATATTCTGCTCTCCACTGTGGCTGAAGACTGGAAAAAAAATCCAAACAATCAAGCCAAAAGAAACCCATCTGACTAACTGTAAATCAAGGAAGAAAATCCTTCTCAACCCCATGAGGCAACTGAGCAGAATATTTTGATATCGTCTCTGTCTCAATGCTGAGTTGCAAACGTCAGAAGCATGCTATGTTCAGTGCAGACAAGCTTGATCTCCCAAACAAGCCAGCAAAGAGAAAGATGAAAGAGAGGTAATACACTGATTTTCATATTTCAAGGCACACAAGGGGCTGCTATAACTATCCAGTCTGTAATTGGATTACAACAAAACTAAAATACCAAATATCATAGAACATCTGCATTTGGTGTTGGGTTATGTGTGCAAGTGTGCTGTGATTTTTTTAAAGACACTGTAAAAGCCCAAAGTCCTAGAAACGTCAGGCCTCTTCACCTTTCAAATTATAACCACAGAAGACTTCTATATTTAATTTTATAAGGAATATTTGAAAAGTTGTTCATACGCAATATCATAAATGCAGTTATATGTGAGTCAAGATGAATTTCTGAGGGTTTAAGAGCTTCAGATAAGAGTGATTAAGCAGTAAAACTTCCTTGTTGTCATCAAAGTACCTTCCAAGTAGTAGCAGTAATAGCAAATGTTACAGCTTTTGTACAAATCATACATTATTTGTTGTCATTTCCTTATAGAATGTATTTGTCAGAAAAAGTAGAAATAATCGTTTAAATAAACAATTTGAAGGGATTTCTCAGTCAAGGGTTGTTCTGGTGCCACAGCATAATGCATTTAGGCAGAATTAGTCCCATTAGCTGTCTTTAAATAACAGGAAAATAAAAGCATATTTTAAGACTGGCTTACTGTTATGGATGACTTCCCTGCTGTGTTCCCATGTTTGAGTAAGGACTTGGAGAGTTTCCTCTGAGAAACAATCTGCACAAAAACAAAAGGGAAAAATTTAGAACCTACAGTAAACATATTGGCTAATTTTGATTTCTGTTTTGTTTTGCATCACGGTGTTGCCTTAATCCACAATTAGAGTCCTAGCACAGAGAGATCGCTGCTGAGGAGAAAGTTTCCCCAGGAAGCCTGCAGTTAAGGATGCAGTGGGGTCAAGCTGAATGGGAAGAATGCTATTTGATGAGTAGAACAGAACAGCAGAAACCATATGTCACATTTTCCAGAATTTGCTTCCATGACAGGGGCAACAATGGAGCAGCTGTATATAATAAATCTATCAGAATTACCAGCCCCTCCTTCCCCCATTTATTTTTACAGGAGATTGAAACCATTTCAAAGAGAATGCAATTATTTTACTTCAAAACATCAACAATTCCAAACCCAGAAGTAGGCAGCCTTCCACACAGGTTTAGTTTCAAAAGTCATCTCCTTTGCTTACCAGGTACCAAATCTCCTCTGGAACTCAGCATTGTAAATTAGCTTGTCCACTGATCAATTTACAAACATACCTAAAAAAAAGCATTAGTACAGTAGCACTGACAAAACATACTGTTCCCTATTATAATAACCATTAAGTTTCCATAACAATTTTGCAACATTTTAAACTAGATCAGTAAAAATATTAGAAAATGGAAAAGCTTTAAAGCAACGCATAACTTACCAATTACACTACCGTTGATGTTCCAGTATGTTAGATCTCTCCTTTCTTCCTCTCTATAAACTTAATGCTGTCTTAAAACTCTTCCATTCCTCCTTGTTTTTTTGTTTGTTTTTAAATACTATTTTTTTAAGTATTTGGAAAAGTTCAAAATACAGCCAGATGTAGAGACTAAATACACCCTTAGGAGTTACAATTAGTGTTATTTTTAATGTGACAACATCGGAACAGGATTCTGCCACATGCTGCACAGATACTGAGCAAAAGAGTTGTTTCACCTCCAGGAAAGATCCCAAGGTTTGGAACATGGAACCTGGATGGCTAACCTATAACACTTCAAATAAAATGATCTACAAATAGACGTCTATCTTTAGCAAAATATGCACAAATATTCTTTGTGAGAACATTTCCCTCATCAAGGGAAAATAATGGCTTCAGGCACTTTGTTGTAATCCTGGGCATTACACACGTTTCAGCAATAAGCCAGGTCAATAAGCAGCAGCCAGAATTGAAACAAGGCACATAACACAAAATCACAGGCAGCCAAAAAGGTGCTGTGAGTAGGAGCAAAAGGGATATAAATTTTGGACTAACATCCCTATGGGGAATTATCAGTTTTCTGAATTGAACGGAAGCATGGCAAGAGCACCTCAGATTTTACTGAACTCCAGGGCAGAAGCAAGTTTCAGAAGAGCTTTAAATGTGTGACAAGTGTTAGCATAGAGCTGGAGAGGATCCCTCCAGAATCACTCTGTCCAGCTCTCCAGCCCTAATGCTGTAAACCTGCTGTAGCTGGGTCAGCTGTGTCTAACAGATGTGTCTCAGGTATCTGGAGGCAGAGAAACACCCTTCTCCAGCAATTAATCGTAGTACTCGTTATCCTCACTGTAAATATATTTTCCTAAGAGCTAACCTGTTTCTCTGTAATTGAAGCCCATTATTTCTGTCTAATGCACCATGAATAAGTAAGAACCTTCTCCTCATTCTCATTAAGGCAATCCTTATTTCTGAAGGCTAATATCACATCTTTACAGTCTTCTCTAGATGGCAGAACCCAACTATATCCTATTTTTCCTTTTTAACCACATTTTGTAGGCCTCAAGCCATTATCAATGCTCTCTGCTGAGCCCTCACCAGCAGCTCCACGTCCTTCTCTTAGAAAAATGCTCAAAACTGAACATAAGACTCCAGATTCCTCTTATGCAAGAACAGCTTCTATTGTCTTGCAAGCTACTGATTTACTCCAGAATTGCATGTGACTTTTTTTGGAACACCATGATCCTTTCCCCATTCATATTTATGATCATTTCAGAATTTTCATCACCAGCTGTTTCTTACCCTGAATTTTTGCATCTGGTTATTATTTAAAGGAATAGTTTGGCACTCATCCTTTTTGGACTGCCTTCCATATGCCAACTGCTGTCATCAGCTCACTCAGTTTTTGAAATCAACTTGAAAATTTCCCCAAGGATTAGTCTTGTGGAAGCATGGGATGCAGAAGAAAATACAGAAGGAGACCAGTAATGTCAGGATTCAGATGTCCTTCTTTCCTAGGATCTTGGAAGGGTTTTTCACTGGAGCCCCTTATGTCACCCATACTCCTCTTTTGTCGTCAGCTAAGCAGGCACTTTTTTGAAGTGTGAAGAGCAAGCTACATAACCCTGTCTGAGATTTTCAAATGAAAAGTGATACACAAATATGATAGATTATTTTCAGCATAGTATTAAATTATGGGTTCTACATCTAACAATGAATTCTGGCAGATGGGGAGCAGGACACATTGTATTTCTATGAGCACCCCGCTTTCCCCAAGATGTACAGACAATATTGTAAAACACATAGAGCTCTTCCACTGAAAGCTATGGGTAGTGTGTACCAGAAATCTCTTCAGATATGTTATGTATGTACATCGTCATGATACAGAACTTGGATGGGAACCTGTCCTTCAGCTACCTCCTCGAAAGACAGAAGAGCATTCCTCATGAGCAACTTTTTGCTACTTTGGAAACTGTCAAAGCTTTCAGGTGTCACTGGGCAGACAAAAACCCAAAGTTTGGGCATTTGCATGCAGGTGGCAGATAGCTCACAGTGCCAGAGAAGTTAATTTATTCTGACATTCCCATGACTAGATCATATTAATAAGACTAGCTCTCTAAGCCATTAGCACCCTATTGACACAGTGAGCACCCTGCATACGTAAATATGTGTATTTGTGGACAAACATTTACCAGTTGTGAATTAAGTGACCAATAAAATGAATCTTCCATCTGGCAATAATGTGCCAAGATCATTGCCTCAGACTGTAATTAGTGATTTGGGATCAGAAGACTATCATTGTGATAACTGACGAGGAATCAGTATTCTCCAGAAGGAAATTGCCCTTTTTGTTCAAGCAGTGTACAAATGCAGCTCTCACTAGACAAAAGGGACGCTTCTCCAGAAGCTGCCATCAATTATATTTATTCTTTCGTATCACTGCAAACAACCTCCTGAACACCATAACAGGTGTTAGCTGACATGATACCCAGAAAGTGAGTCCTAGACAGCAGTAACTTACAGGTCTAGAGAACATCCACGTAAGTTCCAGGTTAAGGAGATGTTTGAGCTTGCAAAATGACTTAGGTAATTCACCACACCTTTCTTTTATCAGGACTCTGGTTTTACTCCTACTTCAAAAACCTGCAATTTAAAACGCAGCCTTCAGAGAAAAAGGTGTTTTGTGTAACCTAATGTGAAGAGCAGGGTGTAACTGCCTCTCATTGCTTGAACAGATATTAGAATACAGTTCAGACCTAGTAGACAGCATTACATTTCCAGAATACATTTTTTATGAATGTTTTATTAGAAGCATGACCAACCAGTGAACAAACAGATGTAGAAACCTCAGAGGTTTTAGAAGTGAAGCTAATAGAGACTTAAGAACTGAAATTACATTTATTTGTGGCTACAGCCACATATAAATTACTACACAGTTCTGGTTTAAGAGCCACATATCCAATAATATGCATAATACTCAATACATTTGCAAGAGGTAGGAATAGGAACAGAATGTAAAAGCTGCTGTTCCACTTCAGGGAGGAAGGATACATACACAAAGCAATTCCTATTTGCCTCTAACGAACACCTTCTCAGCTAGATTTCTGGTCTGTACTGCCAAGGGATATCAGCTCATGGTAAGATGGGGGGAAGAAATTCCCTTGCAGATTATCTAAATTTGCCTTAGCACTTTCAAGTGCAAATATGCTAAGGAAAGAGCTGAACAGATGTTCTACGTTTCTGTGATTAAAACTTGAATCCCTTGTTGCCCTTTGATCTTACCTCCAAATTAAAATATATAAAAGGTGCTTTGCTTTTTTATTTAAGGCACTAACAAGGCACTAACACCAGTTGTGTACAGCGCACTGCTCAATAGTCACTCAGACGAGGACTCTGATGAAGGTTTTCTCTCTCCTGTGTCTGAATCGTGACTAATCAGCACTGTGTAAGATGAGCTGTGATATATAACGACCTATTCTAACTGGCTTGTGCAAGAACCTTTTAAAATACATTTCTCAATGTGCTCCTTCCTTAATCAAATATAGGGATAACTTTCAACAGTACCATGTGTAATTCCCAGTGCTTATAAATCAAACTACTGAGAAGAATTCAGTATGGCTTTTTTAACTTGTTTATGTTAGCATTGGTAGGAACAGATTAATCCCATATATCATACTGAGAAGTTCTGTATGCATCAACAGCTGGGCTTGGTCCCAGTTCTGTAAACAGACCTGATGAAGTTTTGCAAGGTGCCACCCTGTGCAGGCCTGATGACCAGACTCCAGATTTCCCCTGGGATCAAAAAGCTGCAAGACTTCTGTTTGTTTGTTTGCCTGAATTAAGTTGACATGAATGAGTTCACCTATTGCAGACACAAGGTAAACCCTGCAAGACAATACGTTCATATGGAATATATGTCCATAATGAAGTTTCATTCTGTATAACTCCTCACAGAAATATTTTTTTCTTGGTAGTTCCAGTTTTATTGCTGTAATCATCCCTTCTATATATACATTTTGTACCATACTCACCTCCCCTCAATACTTTTGCTCCCTATAGTACTGATCAGCTCACAACCTATTTACATCTGAATTACACTTCTCCATGTTCTTGTTAAGATCTGTGCCTGAAAATAGTAAATCAAAACAGAACACTGGAAAAAAGATCCATATCACAGGAGACAATAACGTTATTACAGGAAATAGCTTATCAATACCACAAAATGTCTTCGAATTTAGTTAGTATATAGTTTATGCAGCCTTTTCATAATTAGATAATTAGATATATAACTCATTATAATAGCAAACAACTTGAAATTAGTTTTCTGAAGACCGCTACAGTAATTCATACAAAAAGATAAAGTATGTAAAAACGAAGCAGTACTAACTGTACAACTAATTCCATTAACTACGACTTGTAAGATTAATATAGAACTGAAAATCTTACAGCTTCAGAGATCATGCAGTAATGGCAAACCAAGATTTCCTTGGGGTAACCGCAGTGTTTAAATGGTTAGGTAAGGTGTGGGAGAAGGCTGAGTGAATGATTTCTTTGCGCTCAGAGTCAGCCCTGGTAGAAAATGATATTCATATCTAATAAAGTACATTATTCATCCCACTAATGAACTGACCATCTTCATTTGGAGGACACCAAAGGTCAAGTGTTTAAAGGTATCTAAGGAGGCCCACAGTTATCTAATGGGACTTAGGAATTCAAAAAACTTGAAAAAACTGATCTTATGTCTTCTGCACTACAGAAGCTGTCAACAGACTATTAAACAGATATTCTCATACAGACTACTTCTATTTAATTAATTCAGGTGCAATCATGGCTCTCTCAGCTTTTCTTCCATTCAAGAGCAAGGGGATTTGCGATGGCTAAAACTGAGCTAATCATCAGTCAGCATTTTCAAGTGCATAATCTGCTAATGATGTACAGTACTAAAAGCACACAAGAAGCAGCAATATTCATTACTAAGAAGGAAGATTTTCAATCTAATTTGTACATACATGTATGCATGGGAAACATGAAATCTCTAAATAATACTTGAAAAGGTTCTTGAGACACAAAGATGTACATCTGCTGTTTTCCCTACAGGTGCTACTAGTTGAACAAGTAACGGAGCTGTGAACTGCAACAGTATTTTAACACATCTGTAAATCAAAATAAACCAAACAAGTCATGGAATCACAGGTAGTAGAGACCAGCTGGAACAAAAGAAAAGCCATAAAAGCTATTCCCATTACTGTAGAGCTCAGACGGTTCACAGCATTTAGGAATTAACAATTTTATGGGTTCCTGTAATTCAATGATGCCGCAAGCATGGCTAAGTGGAAATCAAAAATGTGTTAGCAAATTTGCTTCTTTCTTGTTGGAAGATCATTATTAATTGTACAATTTTTGTGAGTTCTTAAAGAACAGGCTGGGACTTCTTGTCAGAACTTCAGAGGAAAATGTGCTTCTAATCCGTCCTCCTGATATTTAATTCCTATGTGATCAGGAAGTGAACTTCACCTATTAGAAAGCTGAAGCCCTTACAGTATTAAATGATGCAAATGCAATGTGTTATGAAGTATATGCAATATAAAACAGAATGTTCCTATAAGAAAGCTTTAGAAAGGCTCAGAATACATGAAGGCATTAAGATACAAACAGAAAAAGACTTGAATTCTGCATTTTGCTACCCTGGCTAAATGCTCTGGCAATTAGGCTATCAATTATTTTACACTGTTTGTCGCTCTAGGATTGTTCTTTCATCATTTTTTGACTACTAATAATCCATCTCCTACCCTCTGAGACACACAATTACAGGTTTTTTTTTTGATTGAAGAAAAGCAACAGAAACACAAAAACTTCAGTGGTTAGATGGTGATTCAGTTGGAAATAATTAGTCAGAGTGAGTGCCTGAACTCTTTTCCTATGGATAGGGAGGAAGAAAGTGGATAAAAGGGCAAAGAAAACAGGAAGATATTACTGTCCATAGTTACAGACAGTATCTGTAAAACCATAACCAAAGATGAGGTGATTCATAGCACCTAAAGCTTGAGAACGAAAGCAAGAGTTAACCTTTATATAATGGTGTCCCAAAACAGCTGTAAAAATATTACTGTTCATCATGATTTCACTGTTTATCACAAAGATATACTGCTACCTCTGCTTACCAGTGCCTAGGCAAAGAACAGAATCTACATCACATGAAAGCAAAGAGAAAGAAGACCAAGAAGTCAGATGCAGAGCCTGATGGAGCATCCCAAGACACTTATGTTGCTGTGGAAAGCACGGTGCCAAATCAGTGCTCTACCCCAACACTCCTGCTCCAAGGGAAGAGAGTTGTCACGTGCAGCAAAACAGTCCCAAAATTTCACAAACATGCTTCAAATTCAAAATAATCTTTATTAGGCTATGAACACAATGCAGTAGAGTATCCTTAAGTAGATACTATAGGACTGTACAACTTCATTAACTGTTAAAAAGTGTTATTATATTAGATATTATTTTTTTTACTGTTCTTTAGAAGTTAACTGTAAAATGAAAAAGACTAACAGTTTATAAAAATGCATAGCCTTTCATTATGCATCTTAACCTACCATTTAATATCATGTTAAATAAAGTAATAAGTGGTATCACATGGAAAGCTTAATTGGTTGTAGTATGGTACACCCAGCTGATGTGACTTTCTTTAAGAAACTCCATTCTGCAAACTGTACATAAAAGCAGACCACATTTTAAAATGATGCTACTAACTGAGGAAAACAAAAGTGTTTGAACTTTCAAGTTTAGCACCTTCCGTAATATCTCAGGGCTTTCTTGATCTTATTAGCATTCCAATCAGCAACTAAATTTCGTACAGAAAATATTTGTAAACTCTTCTGCCAGAACACTTTTCATCACCAGAACACTCTAGAGATGCTAGTAAGATGGATGTAAATAGAGCCTTTCAGAGTGGAACAGATTTTTAGTACTTAAAAGAAAAAAATAACAAAAATCTACCAAATCTACCATCTTCCTCCTCCTCAAACCCTTCAAGAGACAATCTGATGTTCTATATGAAAGGGAAACTCTTCACCATGATGGAAAAAAACAAACCACTTTAAGTAAATGCATCTATTTAGCATGTTGGCTTTTTCTTAATTGCATTCAGCAGGTAACTATCCATGACCACTTATTCTACTGTGTATAAATATTGCAGCATATGAGATACCAGGTGATGGCATAATGCAGTTAACCACAGTGTTTACCAGCAGTCACAGAATTTTCTTGTCCGAGCAAAAACAGTAGGAAAAATTCCTGTTGGATATCCAGTAGGGTATCACTGGACAGCATATATTCAGGACCAAACAGGCTGCAGAACACTGTTCTTCTTACTCTCTCAGGACACAGCATTTAGGAGAGGACTAAGAATAATTACACTTTCTGGAGGACTGCGTTTTTCCATCTTCCTCATTTAAGATCCCAAATTTCTAATAAGCCTGTATCAATTAGGCTGATGTAAGATTTAGATAGAACAGTATTCCTAAAGAATGTGAAACTCTCTGTCTGCTTACTGTATAACCATTCTATTGCCCTTTCTGGTATTTCTTATTCTACTAATTTTCTCTTCAGTAGGAATATTGCATAATGCAGGCAAAAATTAAAGTCTACTGCATATCTAAACAACGATCTGCAAACAGCTCCAGGTAACAGTCAATCTCTGATCAACTGTTATCTAGAACAGAGCAGTAGAAGTTGGCACATTTCTGGGGAGTGGGCAGGAAATCACTCTTTCAGCCTTTGCCTAATTTCTACAGCCTATCTGGATGTCTCAGATAAGACTTCCTTGTGATGGGAAAGTGAATTGATAGGCAGGCATTTTATTCAGCCATTAAACTGATGTAGAGCAACAAATTCATGTCAAAATTAGCTCAAAAAGAAGCCAAGTTGTAAAAAATGTAGTCATTACATCAAACAAGCTAAATACAAGTTTAAGCTCCATAAGTACAGATTGTACTGTAAGATTTTCAATGCTAAACACCTCATAATGGCTTTTCTTAGATATCAACCCCAGAACTAACAATCTGGGGTTTTAAATCAATTGATGAACTATCTAAAGTTAATAAAAACTATAAAATGGAAGAAAAAAAATCTAAGTATGGAATCAGAGTCCTCAAGGCTACACTAATATGAACAGATTTCACATTATTTTTTCTTGGTTATCATTAAAATTACACTGCAACCAAGCCAGCTCTGTGCTATTTATAGAGATCAAATAATTAAACACATGTTTATGCTACCAGCAGCAGCAATGATATTTTTTCCCTTCATTTTCAAGTCAATTAAGTGTGAAAAACATTGTAATAACTTATTTCTTTCTCATTCTCCTTAGCATTATAGGAATAGCTTATTTTCATTGATAAAGGTCACAGAATATCTGCAAGAATTCTGTCAAAAAACTTAACTATGCACTGAAAAAATCCTAAATACCAGTATCTTCATGTTACACTTTCAAGTTCATAATTGTGCACATATTTCTTATTAATTCTCTCACTAAGAGGACTTTTCTTTCAGCACATTTGGTCCAGTTGTATTGACTGTTCTTGAATAACAGTGAAAAGAGAAACAAAGGGATTAATGTGCAGTGGGGGCTGAAGTAGCAACAACAGAAGGTGAGAAATTGGAAACAAAAGCTTTGCACCAACTTACAGGCAACCTTGCAGAGGTTACAAACTTGCATGGAAACACTGCAAAAAGTAATACAAGCCAAAGAACTGTCTCCTCTCCACATCCAAGCTACCATAGACCACAGAATGGAGACACAGTTTAGAGCCATCTTAGTGAAAATGGGACCATCCTCAGCAGTGCTGTTATGGTCAGAACTGAGATGTGTGTTATATGTCTCTACATAACAAAACATCTGCCAAGTAGTAATAAATTCTATGATGCCTGGGACACCATAGCATGCTACCTGTCAGCAATATAAGGTGCTGCAGACCTGGCTCTGGCAGCATCTAGATATCGATCCTGCAGGTAGGACTCATCATCCATACATTTAGTCACCTAAGAGGTTACGTATCTACTCTAAGCCAGCTGTCCTGACTCTCTTGATAACTGATGGGGAAATATAGGTATCTCATGAAAGCAATTTATCCTAATCCATGATGGATGCCTCAGGTGGAATGAGTCAACAGCTGGAAGTGTCTGTTTCTCTCCACTGAACTAAAGACAGAAATCAGAGGAGTAACTTAGTCTAGACATATAACTTTTGGATGACTGAGAGTCATAGAAATGAATCCAACCCTATCTCTCTATTTGCCACATCACCAAGCACTAGTCTATGGGAATAAAGTGTATCTGTAAGCATTTATTGGACTTGGAACTTGCTTTAAATCCCATACAATGTTTGGAACCACAGTTTTCTCCAAAATCAGACTATTAGCACTGGTATAATAACCCTGTGTTCTTACTGTACAAGGCCAATTGCTGATGTTCAGTTTCCTATCAAAATGACTGACTTGAAGCTATAATACAGCAATAAATCAAACCAGTAGTAGTTCTTAATTATCCAGTTCAAAGCACTGATTAAGAATTTTGTCATGAATGACAAATCTCATCCTTCAGTCTTTTAACCAATGGATATATTTCATAAACTTAGAAAAGGTGCGAGACAAGCGGAAATGGCAGCGATACCTACTTGTCCAAGAGTGCATTCCATGCCACCAAGAAAATCTGCTTCCTTCAGCCCATTGTGATTGCTGCTAATGTCATGGACTTCAAATCGCAGCCGCTGCACCTCTTCAAAATAGAAGTCCACCGTGAAAAGCTTAGAGAAGACGGGATTTATACAGGTTCGAATCACCTCTGTCCTGTCAACCTGCAAAATGGAAAAAGAGGTCATATGAGTGGCTTCTCTTTCTGCCAATGATGGACTACAATGAGCCCTTCAAATGTAGTTTTGCTCAGTTATCAGGATTGACAGCTGTGAGTGTAGCCACAGGTACTACAATTTGTAAAGGCAACTGATGCCATTCCTGTGCAAGGCTGGCCACATGAACAAGGTGAGACCAGCTTCCTTGCCTCTGCCTTATAGCAAGCACATCTTTGGCAGGTCTTGGTAGGAACATGAAGCAACCTGCAGCCTTCTTTACAGGGTGACCAATAGCAGCCCCCAGTTCGGCTGGCGAGACAGTTCTAGAGAGCTCACAACAGCAGTTTTTAGTAGAGCAATGTTTGGATACTAAATCAGACAGAAAGAGAGAATGTGTTCAGCAGAGAAAGGCAGAGAGAGATCCAGCCACAGACAGCCCCATCAGGGTGAAGATTTCACAAAAATACAAAACTCTATGACATCTATGACATCTTATAAATGTCATATGGATTTCTGTAAGTTTGAACGAGATCCCTACAAGATCTTGTTCACTATGTTGGTTTTGTTTTCTTATTGCAACCATTTAAAAACAAATGAGAATTCTGTGGGCAAATAATCTAAAGTAATCAAGTTATTGTGCCTCAGCAAAATAGCCCCCTTCAGCTCAATCACAGTAATTGGACCAGGACATCTATTTAGTGCAGCTCAGATATCTCACTTTGGCTTGGGGGTTACTTGCCGCACACTGTCTGTTACTGAGGTGTAACAGTAGATGGGCAAATCTTTTCTACTCAGTCATAATTTGACCACTTAGGAGCATGTATTCACAACCTTAGAAGTAATTAATTTCACTTAATGAAGGCAATAACAAAAATCCCAAGTATTTCTTTACCTCATTTCCTATAGCTAGGCAATTTTTAACTAAACATAAATACACAAAGAACCTCCTGGTCACAACAATATTACTCCACTTAAATTTAGCACAGAGAATGTGGGAGATAGTGATACAGGCTGGTTTAGCAATAGGGATCAGTATATAAGATTAAGGACCAATATATTAGTTTAGCAAAAGGAATAAATGAGAGCTAGTTCTAAAACATTCCATTTCAGCTTTGCTTGGTGTGTGAACAGCCTTGTTTTCCTCTACAATCCTGCTTCACAGAAGCACTGGATTCACAACAGATTACTTTTATCTTTGCATCCACCAGGTGCAAGGACTTATACCTCAGATTTCAAATAAATTGTTTTGGATAACAGTGCACTAAGATAGAAAGTTGCTCATTATGGCTTAACAAGCAATGGAAATCTGCCTACTTGGGGAAGAACAGCTAAAGGTCAGCCAAAAGACACTATGATGAAGCTGATGATGGAAAAATGAGGGGAAAGTAAGTGAGGCCACTACTATGCATGCCCAAAAGAACATTAGCATATATTAATGACTTCTTGGAAAAGAATGAATATGTATGCCAATGTACCGCATATGTATGTCTTAACTGTTTAAATGTAGGACTTGAACTCTGAGAGGGCGTGCTTGATTTGTCAAGTTTCCCAGTATGTATTGTGAGGAATAAAGGAATGCCGCTTTCTACCACCACACTGGAGTTAGTTTTCTTCCCAGATTTTCAATGACAATAGTGAGAGATCTCCCTCCCTCATATTAGAGATATGGTTGAGGTTTCCTCTAAGTGGTCTTTGCAAAGAATAGAGGCAGAATGGAACAGGATAATTTATTTTGTGATTATCTAGACTAATAACTAGGAAATTACATACAGAGTAACTACAGAATTTACTTATCCAGCAGTATCTAGACTAGTAACTAGGAAATTAACTATAGAATTTATTCCTCCAGCAGTAACAATCCATCACTACAGAAAGGCAGCAGAGTGATACAGTTTTATCAAACTAAACCGAAAAGTAAGCAAACTCCACAGTAGTTACTCATTTTGGACAACCTGAATGACTAACGAGTAGAGAACCTGATCCACAACAAACAACTTTTCATAAAAATACATCAATTTTTCCACCTCACCAAGCTGCATCACAAGAATCTGATGGATTATATGCTGCTTATCGCTACCTCCAAGCCTTTCAACTGCTGAAGAAATACCACTGAATCTACATTTTTATTTCTTCAAAGAAGTGCTCACTGAGTACTTCCCAGTTCTCTTAAAAAGCAGCACTTGGATTTCCTAGTTTTGATGTAGGCCTTTGCTACTTTTCATTATGATGCATTTCTGGTGACACTGAAAGCAATGAAGCAATTTCCTTCTTTCCACTCTCTTTGCTACTGTACAGAGAAAAGCTAATAATTCTGTAAGATTAAAAGAACTGAACCTAAAAAGAACGAGGACTTCTGCATGTCAGTCACTAGATAGGATGTGGCTGATGTGCCATGGAACAGACAAATTAAATTGCTCTGAGGAAGAGTGATGAGATTCTTTGTCTGATTCCTGATCAGGAACATCTGTTGTGCAAAAAATGACAGCCGCTTGCTTCGCTTTTCAGAGTTTATAACACATTAGCCTTGCTAGTAGTTATCGGCAAGGACACAAAGAGTCAAATAAATCAGAAGCAGGGGGAAAAGGCAGCAGTTCCTAGTAGCAGAGATTTTAGTGCTCATGAAAATGTCAGACTGACAGCTCTAACAGCTGAAATCCTTTAGTTAATCAAACAGGTGCTACCAGCCATTGAACAGATGCAAACCAGTGCTACCACGGCTGTCTCCTCACCCAGACGAGTCAATGTGCTGTGATTATACCAAAGTAAGACCATCACTTACAAACTCAAGTCTTAACGTCTTTGTTTAGACTACCTAGAAATGATGGTTCTGATAACAGTAATGTAAAGCATCACAAGAAAAATGTAAATGAGAAAGGATATTAACTACCTTCCTTCAGGTACTAAGACTAATCAACTTTTTTGATCTCCTGAGATCTCTTCTAAGAGGAAAGTGATTTGATTTACTTACAGAAGAGCAGTCATTTCATGAAACTGTGTTTAAACAGATCCCATAAACAAAACATTTAAATGATCTGTTTTAAACTATTCTGTATAACTACTCTTATCCGCTAAATTCATTCCTTGTAGGAGTATAAAATTCTAGTTTAATGGCAACTAAGGCATTTCAATTGCTTTGCCAGTATGGCATCTCTCCTTAGGTAGTAACTAAAGTCCCTCTGTCATTTTTTTCTCCTCATCTCTAATGTGCTGGAGTAGCTGGAATGTGGGGAAAAGGGACTCTACCGTGAAATGCAGCAAGATAGAAATTTATGCTCCATGCAGGTTGCATATACGGCTGTTCAAGAGTAAGAGTGAAATGTCTGAAAATGGAGGCAACAGGTCTGTGAACAGTGACATTAAGAACTTCAGTTTCACATAGCAGTAGGACACTGCTTTTTCCAGCCTGTGTCTGGCTAATATCTTTCCCTTGGCAGACACTACTGAAATAAAGCCATCTCACTGAATTTCCCCAGTCTTCCCACATTATTGAGTTGATACATCAAGCCAGCACATCAGAACATCAGATTACAAGAGAAAAATCTACATGAAAAGAATCAGTGCCAACAACTCCACAAGCAGTATAAAGCTCTTTGTGCCTCTCCCAGCAACTAGCAGCATACAACAGTATTAAGCCTTATTGGTCTGCCTTGTCTCCAGTCTGATTTGCCAGCAATATTTTGCAGCTACCCTGTGCTTCGTCTTGAAAGTCTAACAGGGTCCTGAGCATGGAAAGCCTCGCTCCATTCCCTTGCTTTGATTACTGTGCAGCAGGGCTGAGCACCAATAACCAGCTGGTGTGATTCACACTGGAGAAGTAATGGTGAGCAGATCAACTCAGTATATTCACTAATGCTCCAGTGAAATTTGGTGCTAATCCTGAACACAAATCCAGTTGATAAGACATCCACCATCAACTGATGTCATTCTCATGCCAAAATATAATGAAGAACACCACCACCAGAAACACTATTAAGTTTCCATTACTTCTGCTGAAGAGAGCCTTTTCCCAACAACAGCACGCTATACTCAAGTAGCACTTAAATTTTTGGTCTTGTTACAGAAAACACCGAACTACTGGACAACCCAACCCTGAGGGCAGGTGGATTTCTCAGCAGGACATGGACAAGGGTCATGCCCACAGTTTTAGGATTTGCTGATGCCTGCCATTTGAGCCATCTGCTATTTCTGGACTTTGCTAGAACAGGGAATTTGTCCAGTTTATTAAAGTGGGATGAATTTTCAGAAGAAACAATGGACAGCCACATGCACCTTTGAGCTGTGTCATCAACTGAAAGTGACCTTAAAAAGAGCAGTGCTTCAGCTGCCACGACGATCTGAACATCTGCTTTGTGGTATAACTTTACCAGCATTTTCCCTTCAAGGTCAATTTATATAGAAAAAAAGGTTTGCAACTTCATCTCCTGGGATGGACTCACACTGCTTTCTCTCTTCATCTTGTTAGGCCCTTGTCACTCCACAGAAGGTGGCACCCCACTGACCAGCCAGGACTACTTGGCAGGCCCATCTGGATGCAGCCACCTTGTGAGCTTCCCCTTAGGGAACTATGAATGACAAACACATACCAAAGTAGGCTTCCACTGCATAAAGCTCCATCTCAACAGTAGGAATTAAAATATAGAAAAGAAAAGGACTTCCAGGACTGTAATACCTTATCCTACCCCAAACTTTCGAAGTTCGGTTAATTTATTGCGGTTGTTCCAGCCAACAACATCAAAGAAGAATCCCTAACCTCTTAATATTTCTCCCCCTTTTTCCTCACATTAATCTTACCTGTCTCACCAGGCCTTGCTTTGGGCCTTCTGAATCCTCCCATGACACCTGGAGGAAGCTGAAGGCTAGATATGAAAGTTTTACTCTCAGAATCACTCACCATAGATAGACAGTTAGCAGAGACATTTGCCTGCTTTCCCATCTATTCACCATCTCTGCTGAAGAACAACAAAACCACCTTTGCCATCCAACAGCATTAAAGAAAGCTCAGAAGACAGATATACAAATAATAAATGTCAGGCTTCTCATGCTGTTCACATACTTTCTATGCAAGCTCAAGAAATGCACTGAGCTCTGTCAAACTGTGATAAACTTGGTAACTTCAGTGAAGAATAAGTTCTTCATCCTAGCTATAATTTCACAGACAGAAGTAATACTGTGGTCAAAGCCCAGGCTGAGGATCTCCTCTCCATTTTTTGTCTTCAGTGAAAAACGAAGTAGAAAAAAAAAGCAAGCCTGAAGGGGATTTTTTTTCTTTTTCTATCAAAATTAGATTGAATGCACATTATTACATATACAAGGATGAACAAGGATTAAGCATAAGTCCACTCTGTCACCTGGTATCTCAGGCTTTAAAGTGATCATAAACACAGCTTTCTCATGCCCTGGGGAGCCAGGGAAGCAGAGTTATCTATGATCTGAAGCTCTGCGTCTCAAGGCCATGCATGAGAACTTAGCACAGATCAGCTGTGTGGTGAACTCAGTGTCCTAGACAGATAACTGGTACCTATCTGTTCCCTACTATCCCTATTTCTTGTAAATAGATAACTAAGACAAACCTCCAAATTTTCATATCTTTGAAGTGAAGAGCAGCCAAGAGTCAAAAGGCTGTGGAAAACTCCCTGTCTTCTCATCAAAAGGAGATCCCTTCTGGTGAATTTTTGTTCACGCTCATAAAACCCCAATGGGAATGCTATAGTTAATAACAATTTAGCAGTCTTGGGAGTTACCAGAAAACATTGGTCTACAGAAACACGATCTGAAAACTTGTTATAGTCCTAGATTTCTTTAGACAGTTGTTTTTTTGTTGTTGTTGTTGTTTTTTCAAAAAATATAGTCAAAAGCCATGAACAGGAAAATTCCATTAAATAGAGCATGGGTACAGCTGTTTAGCCCAAAACACATTCTTTGTGGCTGTTACAGCTTTAGTGAGTTCTTGGACCAAAAAATAACTGTATTGCTCCCACACATTTAGTAGACCAACAAGGGAAAATAAAGAGGCTGTATTTCCAGTAGAAGTCATTATAAAGTGCTGATTAAATCCAGAAAAATCATATTTGTCAGCTGAGATGACAAAATGTACAGAGGTGAAGGAGTAGAATTATTTTTAGGTCATCTGAATTTTAATAAGACTGAAAATTTCCATGACACAGTACCCTTACATGAAAATTTGTTATCAAGCAGAAAGCAATTTACACTTTGCATGGAAGCTGCTACAGACATTATTAATATTTTTTTATTATTATTAACAGCAATTTTGCACCATCACATCTCTATTCTGCAAATGAAAAGTCATTGCAAAGGTCACCAGAATTTATAGCCCTTGTTTTCAGCTTAATTGGTGTTCAAAAACAGTGAAAAGAAACCAATATACTTTAAACTCTTTTTAGGTGATGGAGCTCAAAGAAAAGCACAATCTCATCAGCGCTGGCAAAAAAGGTATCTGGCTACAGACAGGCTGGAAGAGAAGCATTTAACATGAATTGTCTGGAAACTGTATTTTATTTATATGATATAGACATTAGATAACTTGCAAACCTCCAAGTCACGGCCATGAGTACCTGCTGTCAAGCACTGGAAAAACTAATACCCAGGCCTCAGGACCTCCAATCTGAACAACTGAGATGATGGCAAAGAATCACTATTATTTCTTAGTTAAAAAGTCCTCTGTTAAGGAAACTGACTTTCCCATTCAGGGCCACCAACTGTCCTTTGCTCAATTCCTTAAGTTTTCAGTTACTTTTTATTGTTCTGAACC
The DNA here is from genome assembly GCF_002078875.1 of Numida meleagris. Classification (NCBI taxonomy): domain Eukaryota; kingdom Metazoa; phylum Chordata; class Aves; order Galliformes; family Numididae; genus Numida; species Numida meleagris. The sequence goes on from NC_034410.1 coordinate 42,055,711, forward strand.
AGGAAATTGAGATAATTTATAGCATATACTACATACAAATTCTTTGAGAAGGATCAGAATGGAGCTTATACACTCACAGCTTTGAAAAGAGAAATGTCATTATTCACAACTGCTTGCGTACACTTCACCTCATCCACTCAGAAACAGAATTATAATTACAATAGCCCCTCCATTAGAAGGTATGAAATATTGCACTTCAGGATCTATACTGATCCGTGGCAAATTACAATCCAGTTCAGATTTCAGAATCTCAGCTGAGCAACTCCAAACTCTGAGGGTCAAAAAACCTACAAAACAATGCAGAACGTGCAGTGCTAACTACTGGCTAACACTATTCAAGAGCTGAACAGAGAGACAATTTCAGGAGGGATGGGAAAGAGTGATGCTCAGTCCTGAGTATAAAAAAAAAGCAGCACCTGAAGTGTTTGGCAGCCCTTGTGCCAAGGGACTCTCCAGTTTTATGGAATAAAAGTGATCTCTGGGGAAGCTACAGCAGCCAAAAGCTTTACCTTTAGGACAATTTGTAAGAGCTACCATTGACTTTCTTGGTAAGTTTGGGCTTTCTGGGTTGCATTAAGACTGGAAAGTACAAAGGTCTCTCTGTTCTTCAGAAAACCTGATAGAGGAGATAAAAAGCTAGTGTTCACCTAATACATTCTTGAACACTCATACCACCTTCTCTGAAGATACCTGCTTTAAGTTTAGGGAGTTAGAGGAAAATAAGTATTTTCAGGCCAACGTCACAAATCCCAAGTGTGGGCCAGAGTGATGATTTTTATTCACTGTACAGCCTGCAATAAAAGCAAACTGATTAAAATTGTTACTACATTGGGAAGCATTCATGTAATCCCCCTGGGATCTCTGAGTGCTTTCTTGATAACATTGCTGACAGGACTCCATCTGTGTTTTTCAGCGCTGGGAGACTTGTTCTGCCATGATCCTTTGACAGCTTCAGTTGGATTAGATCGATGCAATCTGAGTAGATTGTTACCCATTATTTTCTACCTACCAATTTTTTTTAAAAGCCCATAAAATATTAAAAACTCCAAATACAAAATATATTAACATGTTATCATTAAATTTAATCCATATTATATTAATTCTAAGAAAATGTTAAACATTGAAGTGCTTAAAATATTAAAAACATTTAAAATATTAAAAAATAAAATGCCTCATGAGATGAAAGGACTAGAAGGCTAATTTGTCCTAGGAATAAAACATAAATACATACATGTAGTAATGAACTAATCACTCAAAACACATGTGGTTAACATGGAGATAAGTTATAATTGCTGTGTACCAAGAATGGAGATGATGAAATGGTGACCATCTTTCTCTTTTCTGGTGGAAGTGGGTTTCATGGGAACATGAATTTAGGTTAAACAAAACTTTTGAAGACTTTGTTAGTCATATAGGTGAAACTTTTGTTAGTCATATAGGTGAAACTTTTGCTCAGAAAGGTCTGAAAATTACTCATCTGCTCCTCCTAGACATCAGATACTCAGACCAAGGTCTCTACTTTGTTTGATTCAGACTGCAAACACTAACTTCTTTTCCTTGTATCACAGGTACCACCTTAGCTACCAGGCTATTAGCTATTCTACATTGTTTCCCTCTTTGCTCCGTTTTCACATATTGAAATTTTAATTTGCCTCCTGTGAATTAAGATTTAGCATAAAACATGGAACACCAAAGAATTTCAGCCCTGAAATTTTAGCTGAAGACAAACTTAAATGTAGCAGCTTCTCTGAGCCTAATTACAGAGCTTTTTCACGATGTAAAAACTGTAAAACATGAAGCTTTTTCCATCTCTTGACCTTGGATTATAAAGGACAATACTCCTTGCACCAGCTCCTGCACAGTGGATATTCTGGGCAGTTTTGCGCAGTTGGTTAAATAACTTTTCATTGAATCTGAAAAGCACAATGTCTCTTTAGAGCATATCATTAACTCAGTGCAAATTAAGGTCTTTCCAATGAACAATGAGTAAGTGGACTGAACACTGAAAGGACCCAGTAACTTAGCAACATAGTAGTAACTGGCTTTTCTTGAACACTTTTTCCATTTTGTTACATTTAACATGGGAACACTTGTAATTCTCAAACTTTATGCGTAACATCTTAAGCACTGCTAGAGATCAGAAGGACAAACCTGAAGAAAGAATGTCACTTCAAGTACTCATAAAAGATTTGGGTGACTTCTTCATGAGACTTTGAACTTTCCACAAAGCAGCACAAGGATTTCACCCTTCCTTCAGCCAAGAAAGAAGCTGGAGCCTCAAGGGGAGAGTTGCTACAGGTGCTCAGGGATCTTGGGTCTTACAGCCTCTGTTATCACTGCCCTAGCAAGGGATCATGACTTAACAGAGGGAATTCTGTAAGCTCTTTCAACCATCTGTCTGCTTAAGCTACGAATTATCTTCGTAATTAGTTATAAGATAGCAGTCAGAGGTGATCCAATAAAATACTCGCATGGGCATTGGGCATCCAAAAATTTAGATTTACGTTTCCAAACAACTAGTTGCTTTGGAGACTTAACTTTTATAAAAAGTAGTTACTATTTCACCTCATTTGAGGTACTTGAAATACTTTGGAGCATAGTATCAGCCTGTTGAGATGGAATTGTCACTCCCCCAAAGGGAGCTACAGCCCAGTGTAAGAGCAATGTAAATCCCATGCTAGATCTTTGATGCTTTTCCTATAGGAGCTTCTGCGTTGATAACACGCTGTAATCATAGCATTTGTGATGTGTGATTTTCCAAAGGTGCCTGAAGACCCCTCCATTTCCACTTCAAAACTCATTTGCTCCCATTCCAGAAGTGTTTGGGGCAGATATATATTCAACAGGAATCACCACTGTCCCTGATTTTACTGTTGTCTGCCAAATATATCAAATTAGAACAAACCAAGAGCTAACTTTCTGCATTAACGCCTGTCTTAAATGTCCATGCATGACTTAAAATCAAAGTTTAAGAAAAATACTGAGGAGCTCCAGAAGACTTCTGCTTATCTACTTGAGTTTTCACCTACTGAAATCACTTTTTTACTGCTTCAAGTTTGCTTGCTTGTGCATACTTTTGATAAAGGTATATATATATATATATAGATAGATGTAGATACAGATCCATAGATATAGATACATATCTATATCAAAAGCAAATTTTTTCTACCACCTGGACAAGGTTACTCCCTGAAGAATAAGAGTACAGAAATATGCAGCAGGAGAAGTTGGGTCAGAAAGTACTTTTGTACAAGGGAAACGGAGGCCTCTCTGAACCCTGGGCTACCAACCCCAGTTCTTTCTCTCTTCTGCTGGCACATGCTCTCCAAGCAAGGATGCCCAGGATCTCCCCAAGGCTCCTTTTGCACCAGGCCAGCAGCTGCAGGAGAAGATATTCAGGCGGCAATTCCTTCCAGTGTGACTGTGCTCATGGACTGAGCTGACATCAATGAGTGCTGCACTCCCGCCTGCCCCAGCTCACTTCCCGCAGAGTCATTAAATGGGAACAAACAGGAACTCTGCTCCTCCTGCTAGAGGGTTCAGACAGTAAATGCAATTACTCTCCTCAAAGCCCTTTATCTTGTTCTGGTAAGGCCTTCAAAGCTCTAACAATCTTGTAAAATTGACAGCCATAAGAACTCTGCTAATAAACAGCTCTTCTGAGGCAATCATCACAACCTGACCGTCCAGCAGCACGGCAGAAGGGCCTCACTTACATCAATTGCTTGGAGCAAGAGGTTCCCAGATGCTGTGCTCCCTGCGCAGGTAACAGCCCCTCAGCAAACATCAGCACAAGTAGGAAATGGCCTACATCAGCTAACGGGGAAAAGTGCTTAGAACCACACAGTCACTGGCACAAGTGACAGTCTATTAATTAAAAATTACTCACTCTAATCTGGATGCAAAGTATTTGCTAATCACATCTTTCATTATTCCAAAACTAAATTTCAGAATTAAATTTCAGTATTGACATCTTTAGGTAATCTCACACCCTGGGCAATTACGGACATGTTTCTTTGCCTTGCTGTCCTTGAGGGCAAGAGATTTAGAACTTGGGCAACCACACTGTAGGGCCACCACATTTACACAAAAGTGCAGGTGCCTGCTACTGTTGAGCACAATTGAGCCTGCAAAGAGGTCTTTAGAATGCTTGGCCACAAAGGATTGATCAAGAGAAGAGACCTATGGCATCATAGCATTTCTCGTCAACTTGCAGGCAACTGAGAACAGAGAATAAAATGATGGGAAGATCCTTTGCTCACAGGGTATCAGTGGGACTACATTATACTAAGTAGGAAATCTACACTGCTCCAGTAATTTGTTCTTTAATTAACTGACTATAAATAGTGATTTGATAATTTATTTATACCGAGAAAGATCTCCTGCCTCAGACACTAAGGTAAGTTAAGCATAACTAATATGGATTCTCATATGGGTTAATGAATTATGTCAATTGATTTAGGCCTAGTCAAGCTGTTAGTTTAAGAAATTCATTTGCTAATGAAGTGCTCATAATTAAAGATTAATTAACTTTTAACATTGTAATTCAACTGCTAACTCATTTTTATCATCGAGGCATTACCAGCAGGAAGGCAATGCACTACTACGCAAGATACACACCATTTACCAGGCTTTCCTGAATTTTTATACCAAACGTAACAATTTATAAGGCCCATTTAAAGCAACTCCAGTCTTCTCGCATAGCTGGGGAATTTGGATCACGTGTTGGATTGGGTGCCAAGAAAATAACAGATTCCTTGTGACTCATGTCCAGGATAGGCACCTCTCATTCTTTCTCTTCTGTTACACATGCATCTTGTTAAGCTTATCAAAGGGGTTGCAATTTGCTGAAACGATAGCAGCCCAAAGGCCTGATCCATTACCCAGGAACACTAGATGAATCCTTTCTATGAACTGTCACAGAAAAATGAGACATTAGAATGCAACATTTTTTTTTCAGCCCAATTAGATCCACATGCACATATCCTAGCGTGAAACTGAACCGAAGTAACTGATTAGGAATTGGGTGCAAATTTAGCTGAGCTAAACAGTTCTGCAGATAGCATCCTATGAGGCTCCTAACTCAAACAATATACCTGATGTTCCCACATAGACATCAGTTCTTCTTACAGTGACAAGGGTAGATGGGTTTATAAAATTGGTTGATCGATGCACAGTTGTGAAGTAGGCACAAATAATGACAGCACACCAAATCCAGCCCTTGCACAGTAGCAGCAAAAGGTATGCTAAATGATGACTTTTTAATTAGTGAGCACAAGATTTGATCATAAATAGCAAGTACTGGGAGAAGTACCATAAAGGAAAAGTAGTCCTAGTAATCACTCATATTTCCAGCTATCACATTCTATGATACTGGAAATACATACTTAGTAGTATAAGTAATATATGCCCCATATGTGATTCAATATTATCCTACTGGTTGTATTACTCGACAGCTAGAATTTGCAAGGGAGTTGAGTGCCTAAATCCTATAAGTCCCTCAAAAGTTTTAGCACTATATTGCTTAAGGCCATAAAGATAGAGCAAGTAGGAACTTCCCTTTGTGCACAGCAGAGTTTTGAACTCAGAAAGGAGGCTTTCTTCATCTGTGATATATTATCCAGCAGGTGATTTGCTACATTATCAGATGCCTTACCAGATGCAAGGCAGCACATGGAATTATGTCATGCCTGAGCGAAATAACTCTGAATGTCTTCAGAGTTAATTTACTATAAAGGAAAGAAAAACAATCCAGCACTTATGCTTGCATTTCAAAAGAACCCTAATTATATCAATTAATTAAATACATCATTCTATTCCAGTAGCAATTTTCATTATTTTTCATTTGAGGGAGAAGACTAACATTATTGAGATTTTTACAGTGCCTCCTAAAAATTTTTTTTTTCCAAATTTCATTTTATTTCCAAGTTATTATAATTAACCAATTTCACATCTCTGCAGGCACTCCATTTATTTCCCAGCTAATCTCATTGTCCTTCAGATCCCATCAGTCAGAGCTACTATTACTTCCAGCTTTATGGCACAGACTTCAGATGTGCAGTACAAAGGCAAATCAGGCCACAGATCAGCGACAAGCTAATTAAAACTTTACTTACTAACTTAGTTGGAAAAGGTGGTCAGAATTCCATGCTCAAAGAAAATTCACTTCAAGGCTTTCCTTTCTTATTTAGGCAGTAAGCTTCAGAAAATACAAGTCTAATAGCATGAAGAGATGAACCTAAGACAACATATATTCAATCACAGTGAAATAATACCTTTCAATTTATTTCTTCATCCCCTTACATTACCGCATACAGTAAGGGAGAGGGAGTTGAGATTCATACATGAAAGCACAGAGAGAACATAAAAGATCACTGACAACTATTTCCTGATGCAGAATCTGTATGTTCCACCATGAGACAGTACAGCATGGGCACTCGGGGGTTTTAACCTACTGCTAAACCAACAACAACAGGCAGAGCATCTAGTCCTGCAGAAGGCACTTCTGAGGCTGTCCACAGCCCTCACGCTTCCCCTTCCCCTGGCTGCAATATCACCTGCCCCGAGGCACCAAGGTGATGGAACTGATTTAATTAGTCACTAAGTAATTCATAAGCCACTTTGCTTTTATGTACAGGATTGGAAAAAAATAATTTTGCAAAACAAAAAAAGCTGTGAGCTGCCTCTGGGATGGAGCAATTCAATGTGAAACATTTTGGCTAAAATGTCCTGCATTTTGTCCACATTAAAAAAAGAAGAAAATTGAATGCAACCAAATATTTTCTTGTCCTAAGAGGCTGCCGCATTGCAATCACACAGAAGTACCACATTTGGAAGTAAGGATCTCCTTGCTTTCACCCTTCAGTGAAATTAAACCTGTAGCAAGGCAAAGAAAGTTCTAAATGGATTAAGGTTCCCTCATGGTGTAATCTGAGGTCTTTGCATGACACCAGTAATTTTGAAGTCAACAAAATCTAATATGCATTTTTGTGTCTTGCTAAACAATGGAAATGGAAAACAATGGAAATGAGTCATACTGCTATTATGTATCTGATGTATCTGCAACGTTAAATGTGTTCAAGGTTTTTGCATAAAACAGATGTTTTCTAAACTGGCCTTTCAGCATAGTCATATGTTAATATATTTTAGTCACCTGGCTTTCAATTGATATATTCAGAAAGTTTATCCAGTGCTCCCATTCAAAAAAAAAAAAAAAAATCAATACTTGCTCTCCACATAGCTCCTCTAAAATTCCTGTTGACAAACCGTCTTTTCAATACTTTTTCTGCACATCATGGCATTTTATGTTAACAAATCAAAATGAAAACAAGATTTGTAAATGATGCTGGATGAAAAGTTAATTACTGTAATGAAGTTTTAAGGCAGAAGAGGTAACACTTCTTGCATTTGGAAGAGATTTGCAACAATGCACCGATCTCTTCTTTCCTGCACCAACAGTCCAATCCCAAAACACGTGTTCAGCTCAGAGCCTTATGCTATCCACACACTGGCTTCATTAGGGTCAAATTTAATCAAGGAAGAGATGAGTTCAGGCAACACCACTGGTAATACATACGCTCAGATACAGTACAGCAGATACTTTAGCACCTTTCAGCAACTGACAAAGTAAAAAGAAATCTCCCTGTAATAACCAAGTACAAGAGTAATCTTTGCTGAACTACAAAGTAGAAACAAAAGTAGGACAGCAAGTCACAACTTGCACTGATCCTAAGAGTATTGCCTGGGCTTAGGTATCACCGATTCTGTCCCCAATGGGGCCTGGTAGATTCTGCTTATGCAAGAAGTCCAGTCCATAATCCATTCCTTCTCAGACTGTTGCATGCTTGGAGCTCCAGTTGCCAACCCTGAAACACACTAAAACATACCACACACACTAAATGACTTATTCCAACATGGCACTTCAGCTGAGGGATGGTGAGCTGACTCTCCTTCTGTAGTGAGATACAACAAAGATCCATATGCTGCTAGACTGAAGTAACTGCATTACTGGTCTAGCAGAATGACAAGGTGAAACGAGAAGACACCTGATTAGTTAGCATGGCTAGAAAGGAACACAGGCTGGGAGAAGTGACAGCAGAAGGAAAAAGTTCCCATGATACAATCATGAGTGCAACGTTGTTCATCCTGCTACCTTACTGCCATTACTGCAGAATAAAAAGACAGCGGTGTGAAAGAAAAATGGTCACAGACATACAACACTCTCTTCAGCTTCAAGTAGAACAAGGTGAAGATGATACCAACCATGATAAAACACGCGCCAATACTGAGATACAATAGACATGCAACTGGCCTTCAGATAATCTGCATCTACAGAAGACCAACTTTTTTTTTTTTTTTTTTTTTTTTTTTACAATAACAGCTAACTCTCTCCTGAAGCTAATCTCTCCTGAAGTTCTTTTTGGTAGGACAACCCTTTCATTTCTTCAGAAGATAACAGCTCAAGGACAATGCCATTTTTTATCCAGTCATGTTTAAAAACAGGAATAAAATAGTACAATAAATTAATTATTCACTGAGATTAAGTCACACACAGTCTTCACTCCTTTTTTCTTTGTCTACTTTTTTTTTTTTTTTAATCTTTGCTTTTATTTTAATGATGCTAAAGAATTGTTTCACATTTCTATCAGCTTGCTGGTTTTGTTTCCAACATCACTTGTTGCATTTGCACAAAGTCTCTTAGGATTAAATATATTCATCAGCAGCCTTTTATTTCAGGCATTTTTGTTTCAGAGTGTATTCACTGAGGTACGTGCAGTCTGATTTTCAGAGCTGCAGAGCTCCCAGTGCTCCAGCTGATTCCAGTGGGGATTCTAAGTGTTCAGCATTTCTGAAGGTCACATCCAAACCACTGAGTTGCAGAACAGTCACAACCCAGACTGGAGGTTTCCTGCAAGAGAATTCAGCTCCTCTAAGGTGAGAGAAGCACAGAAGAAATAAAAGCGTGGAATTTATCCTGGCAGTTGCAAATATTTGTGCTGGGACGCTTCTGTGAGGTGAAGGGAGGAAGGTAGGCCAGTGAATTAGGAAATACATGAAAAACTTAATTGCAATAAACATTTCCAGCCTTCCCAGTGTTACGAATTCTTTTGATTTTGCCACAAATAAAAGAGTTTTGGCACCTCTCATGAATATTACAAATGATAAAACACACACAAGCATACAAAATGTCTGAGGTTGGGAGGGACCTCTGGAGATTATCTAGTCTAAGTCTCCTGCTTGATCATGTTACACAGGATAGTGTCCAGTTGGGTTTTGAATATCTCCATAGAAGGAGACTCTACAACCTCTCTGAGCAGTCTGTTCCAGTGCTCTGTCACCCTCATAGTAAAGAAGTTTTTCCTCATATTCAGATGGAACTTCCATTTTTCCTATCTAAAGCAATTTTCTTCATATTTTTAGGAAAAAAATCTGAAAATATACAGAGAAATATCTAATAAATTGAAAACAGGATGACAGCAAGCAATGAAAGGAAGGTAACATTTATTTTTCTTAATCTTTTCTATTGATCTCAGGAGCTGAGACAGTTGACACAATAGCCTGAAATATATGAAGATGACCTTGTCAACTTTTCTAATCTCTTCTGTAACGACATAATTGATTGGATCACATGTGGGGAATAAATCCAGGATTTTGTTCTTTTAGATTGTGGTATCCAGGGTTTAAATTCAGCATAAACTGCCAAAGCATAGCATCTCACTTGTTCATGTGACCAACAATATCTAGGGCTAACACGAAACCATTACTGAAAAATAAAACACAGAGCTGGAGTCACTGTAGCTACTAAGTCCTGTTAATAAACATTTATGTACTCTCCATTATAATTCAAATGGATTTAATGCTCACTACCAACAAATTTTCTGGACGCATTTAGTCATTAACTCCATAGAAGTTTGATGATTAATTAACCTTTTGGAATGCAAATCACTTGTATCAATTTCAAAATCAGGTTTTTCGGTGGGGAAGTGCAATCTTCCATTAAACCAGTTCAGCATTAGGAAAAGCTGCTTCACACCACCAGTGGTGTAAATATATTGTAGAAAAATCTAAGTGTTAGTGCCATACATGAAGTGGCTGCACAGGCTGCTGACAAAACATTTTTAAGAGACAGGAGTACCAAAACACAGAGGAGAGCTCATAAGAGAACATTTCAGCCATGATCCATTCAGGGATAAGAAACTCTGATCCTTATGAAGCCAACTCAAACTGATTTGATGAACCAGGTGCAGAGGACCCACAACTTTGCAGAATGAGTATAGGTGTGTTTATACATCATTTATGGGGAAAAAGAATCACACCTTGAATCAGAAACTATAAAACAAGACAAATGATATGCCTAAGCAATTTGCCTCTTCATCATCTCCCCATCATACCACTTCAGTCCGTACTTTGTCTTCTAATAACACTCATCAAGGCAAGAATCAGCTCCTTTTAGATATGGCAGGGATGTTCCAATAATCTCATTTAGCAGCAGACTGTTTCACCACAGGTAAAAATATAATAGCGTGGGAAGATTTCAGAAGGAAATCTGTGCATCTGCACCCATGCCAGCTGATGTGGAAGTGTGTATCAGTGATAATACAGGCTAAAGCTGTTCAATGCCGCTTCCCTGCCAGAAAATTCATGCCTTATGTATAAATGCTCAGAGCCCACGCAAATCCACAAAGCAGAAAGATGTTTTTCAGTCACTTCTAAACTTTTAGCGTTTCTACAAATGCTGCCACAACAGATTTGTTGTTGCTCTTTTTTTTTTCCCCAAATCTCTTATTGTTTATTCATGTGCTGCTCAATTTATTGTAGGGAAATTATTTGTTGTTGTACATATTCCAAGTTTTCAAGATTTTGCAACACTAGTCAGAAATTGAGTTTTCACAGAACAGTAGGCAGTACTGCTAGTTTAACCCTGAGTCAGTAAAGCACGCACGTGCCTCCTTTCATGTAAATGCAGGAACCGTCTCTAGCTTTAATGGATGACCAGACTGCAAAAAGGTAATGAAGCACTGAAGTGTTCTGTGAATTGGAACACTTCACAATACCTTAATTATGTACCAATGTAGTTCTTAAAAGTCATCTCTGCTAAGAATCACAGTACTGCTGTTTAAATTGCATAAAGGTCCTGGTTTAATTAGTCTTTGCTAGGTGAAATTTTAAAAACCTCTCTAAAATGACAAAGACCTCTAGTTATCTCAATAGTTTAAATCAAGCTTATTTTTGCTTTCAACAGTTATAATCGGGCCTTCCATTACCAATGCTACGCATAACGACACAAATATTTTCTTAAATGTTCCCTGTTATCCTGCCTGATAGAAAAGCTTTGCTATTGCTTTTTTTTCAGGCACATGTCATCTGGGAGAACACTACTACAGCAACGTAGAGTGCACAAACCTAGGCTGTGGCACTCCAACTAGTATTGCCCATGAGACAGAGATACTCATGGAGACCTGGGCATTCCACAAAGGTAGGAAGACTGCTTTTTTGTTGCATCTCTTCAAAGGACTGCTATAAACATTTACTTATACAAGAGAAAAAAAAAGAAAAAGGGAAAAAATGCAACAGTTTTCCTCTGCAACAGAAAGTTATGGTTCTTGACATTTGTGCCCACTCTATAGAGAAGAAACAGGATTTTGTAATATTTATCTTTAAAAAAAAAAATCTCGCCTGTATTCTACCACAGTAACACCCTGTAGAAATAGCATGATGCAGAATATCTCTAATCAGCTGTCTTAATCATGAAACCTTAGGGGGCAGAGATTTCATTCCTTTGTCATCTGCAGGGAACGCTTGTAATTTAAAGGCAATTTCTTACTTGTAATTTGGCAGGGAATCACTATAAGGCAAAGGCAAAAAAAAAAAAATACCCGACTAATTACAAATTCTTCAGAGTATTATTCTCTTAGGTTTCTTTTTTCTTTCTTTTTTTTTTAACCCTTACAATATAAACTCATTGCTCTGTACACCTGAACTCTTAATATATCACTGATTTTATCACAGCTTGAATGTCTATGTAAACAGCTAGTTTCAGAAAAAGAAATTGGAAGGCTGGGTCAAGTTATTTCTTAGAAGGTAACATATAAAACGCTTCAAACAAAGTATACTTTGCAGAGTTTCCTCAGTTGCAAAACCAATCACAGAATCATTCATAGAATGAAAAAGAATAAGAGCCAATACTTCTAGAAACAATCAAAGTTTTTGAAATGTGGGTTATTTTTGTTTTTTTCTTTCTCCTCATGCTACTCAATCATCCTGGGTTAAAAAATTAAATCCAAAATTGTGCTGATGGTGTTTCAATGATGATCTGTATGAATTAGGGAAAATTTCATAGGGTCTGCCAACTCCAGATTTCCAAATTTAAGTTGAAACTGTGCACAGATGTACTCCCTACAGTAAACAACAAGAAAAATGAGAAATCAATTTAGTTATAGAATCATGAAGGTTAGAAAAGACCACTAGGATTATCTAGTCCAGCCATCAATCTATCACCACCATGCCCACTAACCAAGTCCCTCAGTGCCACATCCACACGTTTCTTGAATGCCTCCAGGGACGGTGACTCCACTACCTCCGAGGGCAGCCTGTGCCAGTGCCTCACTGCTCTTTCTGAGAAGAAATGTCTCCTAACATCCAACCTAAACTTCCCCTGGAACAACTTAATGCCATTACCTCTAATCCTATCACTAGTTAGTTACCCAGGAGAAGAGGCTGATCCCTACCTTGCTACAACCTCCACATACTTGTTACCATGCAGTCTCTTAGAAGAGTCTTTTCTACTTTTTCAGTTATCTATGGAGACAGTGATACCACAAACACAGCATAGAAGAAAGCTGCCAGAAGATTGGAGAGGGCAAAAAAACCTAGGATGTACTGCTAGCTTGAGATGGTGGCAGACTATTTACAGTCTACCACAGTAACAACCCCAAAACTCATATCTTTCTGAAAATCCACTGCTCATCTTACAAGCCAGTCTAAAGCCTTTGTGAAATATTCTGAAGGGTAAAATGTTCCCACATGACACATTTCATTACAAGAAGTGGGAGTTGTTTTAAGGTGGTACAAAGTGCCATGGAAAGAGTGTCAGGTGGCATATGGAAAATTTAAACAGTGTGTGCAGGAGTGTACATATGGCTAGGAAGTTCTCAGCAGCACTAGAAGTGGCCAAGAAACAAGCAGGATGATAGCTCTGAGCTGGTGACACTGCACCAATCACTTACAAGACAAGACTTGCTGAACCTGGCTACGTACACATCCTGCCACAAACAGCATCAGGATCGTACACTGCACATTTGTTTGCAGCAGATGTACATCGCAACACAGCTGGGCAAGCACATACCCAACCTATCTGCATCATTCTCCTGCAAACACAGCCTTACTGTCCTAAAGAAGGAAGGTGCTTCTCAATATACACTGGGTTTGACAGCGTTTCACAAAAATCCTGATGAGCAGGAGCCTGAACGCTCTCCTACTGAGCACCAAACAACTACCCACACCTTCTGTCAAGTACATCTGTTATTGCCAACTGTATCGTCAACACCTCTATTTACAACTTAACACATTCTCAGTGCACATCACTTCCAAACTGTGTGCACACACTATATCCCCACCTGCTTCCCTAAAACTCAATCATATGCACCTCATGGAGAAGTTTCAAGTGAAACAGTGAACCAGACTCTTGGACAGCCTGTGATGGAGGCCACCAACATCTGGGCTCCTACATCTGTGCTCCATGCTGGATAGCTTTCACTCAGCTCTTACCAAGAAATCTACACTCTACCTTAAGAGCCTCTGACAGACAAATGCCAAAAAGCTAGACAAAAGAAAGCATTAGCCAATATTTGCCCTGTTTCCAGTACCTTTCTCCATGCAACCATCATTGGCCCTTTCAGGAAACAAGTAGCTGAGCTAGGGAGAACTTTGGGTAGATACTGGTCTTTTTTTTTTTTTTTTTGTAGGATCCGTGAGTGGCATAAGGCTGTGATTACTCTCCTTAGCTTTCAGGAAAGGCAGGCAGAGTCCAAGCATGTCCCATCAAATCCTGACTGCTCCATAGGTCACAGGCAGCCTAGAGACAAGAGGATGCAGACTGACATAGGGAAGAAGGTTGTCCACCCACTCCTCAAAGCTGCAGACCCTAATACTAAACACATTTCCACCAAAGATAGTACCTGTCATATTGAACAGTGGAGAGGATTCAGGCAAGACAGAAGAGTGGCTGGAAATCCAAATCTAAGTATGTTTCCATGTCCATATGTCTTTAGATTTTTACACATATAGAATCTGCTCCGAAATCTGTTTTCCTGAACAACTGCTAACAGAAGTGGTATTAGCCATCCAATAAAACACTTGCTAATTATACACACTGTTTACCAACACTGCATCTAAACATTTATATTTTCTTCTTTTTTTTTTAATGCTTGGAGCATCCTACTTCCTGCATGTACATGGACTTCAGTTACTGCCCACATATTATGAAGGAATTTCAGGAGAAGGGTGGCATTTTAAGATGTTAAGACGTTACTGCTAAGGAACACATTCAAGAGCAAATGGTGACTCTCCTAAAGAACAGGTGGCAAATTTTAAACCTCCTTAGTGGTCAGTGGATACGCAGCCCACCTGCATTAAAACCAGGACAATTTGGTTTATTTTCTTTTTTGTTAGCTTTGCAAACACAAGGACTTGTCTGTTCAGCCTTGTGTTCACTTAAGATTCCCTTTTTCTGTTCTAAGAGTAAAGCTTTGACTCACAGTGCTAAGGGGAGAATAGACCCATCATGAACATATTAAGCATATAATTTGCTGATGTGAACTTTGTAATTCTAAAATATCACTCCTCGCCCTCATTAATCTTCAAGGAAGATGATAAAAATATCTTTGAATAAGTCATTTATTAGACTTATGCAAGCCATCAGTTAGGCAAAGATACGGACCTCCATCTGGATGTGAACACCATGAGTATCCCAGGCATTCAGAGACAGTGCGAGAACTAAATGATGTATACAGCTTTGGGAGAAGTAACTCAAACAAAAGCTAGAACTGCCTTGGGGTTATAAAAATAATCCAGGCAACAGCTCAGGAAATGTGTGGTGTAGCTACTACGAGCTTCTGAATCCTTTGCTGCAGCAGCAGCCCTTTTGGCATGGAAAAATTTTGCCTGCAGTTAACTTAAGACTTATGTAAATACATTCATTTTAATAACTGATTTATTATTTCACAACAAGTGTTTAGTTGCAGCAGATAATTTGTCCTTACTTTACTTTACCTTCCTCCTGACTCTGAATGCAACTATTATAAGAGCTTGTTTCATTGGACTATTCCTGATAAACAAGGAAAAAATTCTGTTTAAATGTAATACTACACAGGCAACAAAATGCCCACTACTTAAAGGGAAAAAATTCCCCCACTTAGCCTGGGAGAAATAAAAATAAATAACATCTCATAAAGCTTTAAAGCAACAGAACACAGAATACAAGGAAATTTTGAGAAAAACGAAGACAGTCTCAGTGTAACATAGGTTTACCTGGTTATTGAGGTACGGAGCTACAGAAAGCAACTGGTATTTTCTAGTCTGTATTCATCAAATGACAATGTGTTGGTTTTGTTTTTATTTTTTTAAAACAAATTCTCCTCTCTCTCTCACTCTCTCTCTCTCTCTCTCTCTATATATATACACACACACCTATTTATATCCATTTTGTACATAGATGCTTTTAGAAATAAGTACTCTTAGTCATATTTGCAAAGGACTTGAACACGTCAAACAGAGGAGGAGGGTTACAGTATCTCAGAAGCAGATCATGCTAACGTAGTTTTTTTCCTTCTTTATTATTTCTACACTTTCTTTCTTACAGAGATAAACTCCACTGCAGTGCCCTTACACAGTGCAGGTTATCAGCCCTTTACACCTTCAATTCATCCATTTGCATTTTAGGTAGAAATGTATTAGAGATGCATCCCAGCGAAGCACCAAGACCAAGATCTAGTCTTTACTGTTCAAGTGTGTTACTATTTCACCTTGAAAGACTTCCAGGAATTCTCAAAATCATACACAAGTATCAGTCTAAGATAATTAAGATGAAATAAAAAACACAGAGGAGCCAAAGTCAAGCTTCCTCTGAGAGCTCAAAGGCTTTCACCTGTTGTTTTCCATGAGATTGCTCGTCTCCTCCAACTCAGTCACAACTGAATGCAAAGGACAGCAAGGTAACAAAATCCATATAAGCTTCTCCAGCTTCAAGGAATCAAAGTCAGGGTGACAGGGAGATGAGGAAAGAGGCAGTTTGCATCACTTTTTCAATCTAGCAAAGGTACTACCTCACTCCCACAGTGTTTCCACCAGCTGTCAGAAATATCTCACATATCTGACAGATACAAGAGATATTAAACATCAGTGTTTTACCAAACTTCTACATACCAATCACTGATCTTTCCATAACATTAACAGGGGCTTAACATGAAAGACAAATTGATGGTATTTATATCCTTGATAAGCCAGCATCACGGTTGTTACTGCATATTTTAAAATAATTTTGTGCCCAAGGCAAAATATTTTCTAGTTTTGGAAATATGAAAACTGAGATAAACCAAAATGTGAAATATAATACAGAGCTTTGTAAATAAGACTACTTTTATTTCTGAAAGCTAAAGGGAGAAATGTTACTCCCTCTCCTTCTTTTCCCCCTCCTGTTGCAGAAGGAAATTGATTTAACCTCATTTACTGCTCTCTAGGAAGAACTCATTCAGCTGTGGGCTTCCTAGGGAGCTTCCATTTGCTGCACAAAAGCTCAAAATGTCACCACATTTACAAATGAACACAGCCTCTTACTGAAAGGCTTCAGCATAGTCACCATGAAGACAGGGGCCCACACGTTTCTTCTTCTTAAGATGAACAGTTTATTGGCAGGATAACGTGCATGTTACCATTAGCAAGAAGAATGCTTGCCAGGTAAAGCGATTCCTGCCCTAGGCTCAAATGCATCACACATTTGCAGCCAGGTATAGACTTTCATTTCTGCCTGTGTGAGCTATTTTACAGAGGACTCCACACAAACATCTTGCATGCTGTGTCCATGAGGTCATTCAAGATCAAATGTACTCACTCAGTCTCAGCACTGTTGAAGATGTTTCTCACAGCCTGAGCATTTTGCTGAAACTACAAAACAGTTTATTCCCAGACCTCTGGAGTAATTGTGCAGTGGGACCAGGTCACTCAAGAAATCAAGATACCAAATAGTGCCAAGATTCCAAATCCTCTCTCAGCTTTCAAAATCTAAGCTGCAGTGTGTGTATGTAGGTGTTACCAACCTACACAACTGACAAGCCTGCATGAGCTAACAGTGCCCCATCCCATCACTCCCCACACACCTGACCCCTGCGCATGTACTGCTTCCAGATGCACTTGGAGTTTACTACCTCTACCATGTAAACTTATGACTGCAACCAATGGTGAGCCTCAGCTATTGGTAGCCATCTTTCTACTCAGCCTCTCTTGCCCTTGCCATCACTGCCTTCCCCATGCACACAGCTTTTTTCTTGCCACTGAAGAACCACGGTACGGTGGTGTAACTGCAGCCACTGGGTGCTGATGATAGTTGTTACCAACTTGGCCTGCTTCTAGAGTTGGTTATTTATTTTGTTAGAGGAACAACAACGTTTGTGTGCTCACCTTGTGAAAAATACTTGAACTCAGACCTCTCCAGAAAGAAAATCCACCTTTCTGGAAATTCCAGTTCTTCTCTCTGAATTTCTCCCTTGACCATATGGTGACAGCTCTTTGCCCTGAGCTTGTGCTCCTATAGCCATCGGGTGCCAGTCCTGAGAAACCTGGACACATCACCAAGTCCCACCAAATAAAGTTCCACCAACAGAACTTTAATTTCACTTAGGAAGGCAGGAGCATGTTTACAGGTCTGGCAGCCAAAGGCAATGCTAGCTGCATCCTCTTAGGAGCTGTGTAGTGGTAGAGCTATGCTAGCAAAACACTAATGACACAAATCTGGCTGGTGTTCATACTGACACTGCATTCCTGGAAGTGGTTTCACAGGGGATGAAGAGCAAACATATGTTCTAACAGTGACACTTGCAGCGCTACACAGGTGGCTCAATCCATCATCATATGGCATCCACCGCAGGCAAACTAGCCGTGAAAAGGCACAATGACAGCCAAATACAGGCATGAATAGACAGAATGAAAAAACTCCATCTGATCCAAGGTAGGAAAATATACAGTTAACAAACTGCAAATTTACAGTACGTTAATTCAAGGGACGGCTTGAGGAGGTGAGGGAGGGAGATGGGGATATACAATTACTCAGAAAGAGCATTTCACCAATTCCTGTTGCATACTCCCAGCAAACTAAAAAAAAGAAAGAAAAAGAGATGACCTGCCTTAGTTATGTGTGCTCAGGTTTTTTTGTCTGTTTGATTTAGCTATGTGTACATAGCTTTGAGTAACCTGGTCTCGTGGGAGTTGTCCCTGCCTATAGCTGGGGAGTTGGAACTACATGATCTTATAGGTACCTTCCAACCCAAACCATTCTATGTTATGCATGGGTATAAAGGGCACAAGCAGTTATCAATCTAACAGTGAATTCTCCAAAAAACTCTGTACAGATATATGCGAGCAAGCATTAATAGCACATGAATCTTTATGGAAAATCCATGGTTTGGTTACCTGAGTCTTTGAAATCTAGCAAGTTGTATGCACTTGCTATTGGGCTAAAAGTAAATACCACTGTACAGAGAATTGGTACAGACAAAATACAGTGCAAAAGGTAAGATAAAGAACTTAGCACTGTCTAAATGAAGGTCTCACATGGCAGTACTTCTTAGCTCTCTTGCAGGAGAATAAACAGAATATTAAATATTCAATAGAAGTGTAATGGAGTCTCATCTGTTCAGGTGATGTCTCATATGGCTTGGATGCATACACAAATGCAGCCCTCTTTTCACACCTACTCCATGAAGTTCCTCTGTACCTACCTGCACAATGTCACCTTAAAAAATAAAGAGTCCCAGTTCCTACAGAAAGAGGTTGCTACGGCAGAAATCACTTAAGCAACACTGCACTGTCCTGAGAGACTTGCTGAAAGCCTGCACACCAGTGAGCTTCAGTCATAAAGAAAAATGCAGAATGGTGACACTTTCTAGAAGAAAAGAATGTTTCCACTGCCTGCTTTTTTACTTTTAATGTGGGCAGTACTTCTGTGCACATTTTAAGCATGCTCACTGCAACTTTCTAACTAACAAGCAAAAGGATACCATTCCACAGGAGCGTGCAAACAGCTTCGTTTTCCTTACATAACAAATGCCTCCTGATGACACTCTTTTGACCCAGAGGAAAACCTTCAGAAAAGGAGCCGGGACTCCTTCTAATACGTCTGCTGAACTAAGACCTCAACAGATACTATAACAAGGAGAAAAACACATCTGAACTACATTAATTCTAATCTACTTTTATGTCCTTCTTTTACAATGCGAGAACAATTTTTCTTCTTGCCTCTCTCTCAGGCAGCACAAAGGACAAAATAACACTCAGCTCTGTGAGGATCACTTCCTACCAGAGTATTAGCTGCACGTACCTCAGGCACTGACAGGTTTAATTCCAACAGGTAAATGTCCTATTCACAGAGATTTCAGTGTCACAACAGGGACACTCAGAACACCACAGTTAGCTGGTGCTGTTCTTGCATTCTTCATTCAACCCCCAGAGTTTCAGTATTAGGTTTATCATGGCATTTTCCTCCCACAAAGATTAAGCTGCAGTCAAATACTTACACTACAACAGACCCCAGAGCCACTAGAAAAGTTGTGACCATACCTCAACTTATCATCTGATTAATAAAAGCAGTATAGAACTTCAGCATGCAAGGATGTTTGTCATGGTTTTATGATTTTGGTTATCGTTATTCCACATCATAACATCATGTAATGCACTCGGAGTTAAAGAGTTAATGCTCCAGATCGTGGATAGTTCTGGGTACCTGGTTCTCAGAAGAGAAGAACTACACTTCCCAGAGGACTTTGCTGCTGCTACCGTTTTCCACTCAGAGGGAAAGATAAAAACTGTTCGCATATCACAAGATGCTCCTTTTTTCACTCCTGCTCATCCCGGCAGCATCTCGCTCCCCAGCCATCTCACCGTCAGCATTAGAGTAAGGCCTATCCTAATTTTGGATGCTCTCTCTCATTTTATTGGATTTATTAGCTTAAATTGTAATTATATTGTATTATAGTGTGTTATTTTGCATTCCGGTATCTTATTTAGTAAATTAGTTTGTTTCTCCTCAGATTGTTGCTGCTGTTTTGTTCTCAGGTCCATCTCCCTACCCTTTTTCCCTTTTCCCTTTCCCAGGGCGTGGGTTCGTGGGTCCCCCATCCCAATAGTAACAGAACCGGGCCGAACCAGCCTGTAAACCGTTGACTCAAGCAAAGTTATCAAATACGAGTTCAGTCTCAAGAACCACCTAAGGTCTGTCCCAACTGAAGACAGCATATACTCAATCCTAGTTGATGCCCAGGAGTTTAAATACTTCCTTATTTATAAAAATAAACTGAGGGAAAAGTATTACTTCAATCTAAGATTAATTATTCTATGGCACAATGTGTTCCCAGTGGTTTGGCTGGGATAGATGTCAGCTCCATGTTAAAAACATCAGACTATTATTTTACCTGGAAAGCCCATTCTAGACTTATTCAGAAGACAGCTGTTGGCACAGAAACAGGCTGCCTGAAGGACATGTGGGTGCCCCATCCCTGGAGGCACTCAAGGCCAGGTTGGATAGGTCCTGGGCAGCCTGATCCATGGGTGGCAGCCCTGCCCATGGCAGGGGATTGGGGCTGAGTGAGCTTTATGGTCCCTTCCAACTCTAGCCGTTCCATGATTCTAACAGCTTACATCTTAGGAAGAGGAATTGTGCACACACCTGCAGAAAACACCTTTGCCAGGTGTGCTTTACATCTCTGCTAAAGGGCTCTGCTGTCCTAGTTGCAGCGCATTAGTTCCATAGGTATAGACAAAGCTGTGAATTTTACTTTGATTTCGCAAAAAATAAAAAATAAAAAGGGAGGGGGGTGGTTGTGGACTAAGTCCCGAAGAAAGTTTAGTCAATGCTGGAAAAAAGAAATTCAAAAGGATAAAGAGATAAAATCAGCTCTATTCAAACTGTAATGAAAATCTGGATTAGGTCTTTATATAGGAAGACAGAATTTAGCACCTTCTCTCTCAAAGCACTGCTGAGTATAAATGAGATCCAACTGTAAAAGGTTCAGCCAGGTCACATTTTGAATTTAAATTGATCTTGTTTGGTTGGCTTTAATAATAATTGTCTCTGAGGTATTCTGGAAAGATATTACCTAAAAGAACTCATATGCATTCACTCCCTTATCATTCTACTTCTGCAATTTTCATAAAGGAAAGTCACTTGCAAAATTGATGCTGTGTAACTTCTCTGCTCAGCTTTCACAGTATATGCTCCCCAACAGCCTTCAAGCACCTGAATCACAGATTATGTACAAACGAGAAAATAACCATAGCTGTCGCTTCCTAAGATTCCGTTAAGACTGAAGTCCAAAACCAAACTAGAAAACCCATATAAGTGTCAATAAGCCTCTGACTAAGACCCCATTAAGCCAAGCTTCTGAAGTTGCATTGTAGAGACTCTCTCCTCACCAAGAAGTCAGTCACATGCTCAGCTATACAGGTAAGCCCAAGTAATAACACATTTAAAAGTCCAAATGAAATAATAGTTCAGTAGAATGAAATCAGTGGAGTATAAAACTGGCATGTAAATCTTAATTCGTATCAAAGCATTTTATTATATATAGCTGATTATCTGAAGTAGATTTATCTTCTAAACACAGCATGCCTTGTAATGTTTTTTTACATGCAGCTCATTTAAGCAATAGCTATGAAAATTCCTATTTCTATTAATATCATTAGCAATGAGTGAAATAGTTAAAAATCTGTATTATATAAACTAAAGGTATTATTATTCCAATTGAAATGAAATCAGTTTCATAATTTCATAATTCTTTGCAAGGTTTTTCCCTCAAGTAACCTCCACCATAACAACCCGTTGAAACAGCCCTTGTGGAGATGCCATAAATCTAACAAGGTACAAAGCTACAGCACACTCTGAATGAGATCTCTGATCCTAGACAAAAGCCTCTGAAATATTTCCAGAGTGTGAATTTAGGCTAGATGTGCAGAGCTGATGCCCAGTTTTCTCTGAGCTCTTCTCCTAAGTCAAATCAAATCAATCAAAAAAGTTTATCTGGAATCAGAGATTTGATTCAGGCACGACTGAGCACCTGCCTGAACCCTGTTACAAACTACATTATTTTTTAATAAATGAAAGATGAAATATTTATTCCATCTTTTCCTAGAGCTGTCAGTTGCACCAAATACTTGCTGGATGACCCAAAGCTCAAAGAGATGGCGACATCATATTCTCAGACCTGAGGGGAAAAGGCAGGAAGGTGGAACCACACAAAATACAGTCTTACCACAGAAATAAGGCTCAAAAATGCCTGGACGGTGTTTTCAAGCAAATGGATTGCAAACGTTATTCTGTGTGGCAACTGGTGTTCCATTAGAGTCTAATAAAACCAGCTCAGAGAAGCTTCTGCCTCACAACACAGAGGCTCTCCAAGCTGGTACTTGTATTGTTCAATAATTTAAATACTGTATTAGCACATTTAGTGGCTGTTCCCCAGCTGGTAGCAAGCCATAGATTACTGGTGATGCTCAGGTAGCTTTGCGTTAAGCCAACAAAACCACAGCACAAGAAGTGATTCAGAGCCCCTACATAACCAAATACAGCATATCTAAAAAGCCAGACCTCTTGACTTAGAGTCTCAACGGTTACCTTGGTTTAGAGATCCCAGTATCAGGCACAGGAGCTTTTTACTTCAGCAGTGCCTGGAGAAGCTCTGGAGAGCAATAACCTGCACAGAGATTGATTTTCACAAACTCTCCCAGCGTGGTGTCCTACCAGTTCTGCTTCCCCTCTGCTTCAGGTGGTGGAGCTCAAGCTGAGACAAGCTGGGGAAAGCCAGGTCCCATTTGAGCAGCAGAGTGCAAATCTGACCTCAAAGGAGGGAGCAACACT
Organism: Numida meleagris; assembly: GCF_002078875.1. NCBI lineage: Eukaryota > Metazoa > Chordata > Aves > Galliformes > Numididae > Numida > Numida meleagris. Next base: position 42,078,830 of record NC_034410.1, read on the forward strand.
GACTGGGCTTCACAACGGAGAGATCTGAGGATGGGTCTCAGTTGCTAGAGCATGCTAAAGTTTCTGCCATTTCTTGTGGATTAGAGCTACCGATGAATCAGAAGAGATGAATAGGACTGAAAAATGGCTCTTGTTTACATTGGAAAGAACATGCAGTACTGAGACCCTCCTCTTCAAGTGGAAATCCACTCTGAAATAGTGATGAATGTATCAACTCAAATCCAAAATCCAAAGCATCATGCTGATGCTAGGGAGGTTTATTGGCTTAGGTAGCAATATCACTACGTGATCCAATCTGCCGTAAAGCCAGATGTCCCCCTATTATGGATTAGTAGGACAGAGCTAGCAGCAGCTGCAGTGTACCAGAAGACAGGGAAATCGAGAAAATTATCCCAGGTCTTACAGATAGCTAGTGGCAAAAATCAGAGCAGAAGCCAAATCCCACTGGAGAGCCATTCCCTTAAGTGTACCTTCCTCCAAGATACTATTGAAATCAATCTAGTATGACTCTCACAAGGAGAGAGGCATTACTCAGTAGCAGCTGCAGAACTCTAGGAAGAGTTAATAAACACACTGATCAGTACCTATTTCGCACACAGATGATGAGATAGAGTATCAGGAAACATTTGGAGAAGTCAGAAACAGCTACAAAAAGGTTCTCAAAGTATCTCTGGTTACAGCAATGTTTGGGAAGAGCAAAAACAGCAAGAAGAAAGCAATCCAGAAAAAGCTGGAAGATCCTGCGGATGGGGAAGCTGGGACATCTCTGAATTTCATAGTATAAATCAAGTAGGATGAGGAAAGGTTCAGCATAGTGACTTTACACTGGGAATTGCATATCTATTACACTTGGAATACAATTGAAAAAACAAACAAAACGTTCTATCCTCCTGAAGTTTCTTTAGAAACCAGGCATACTGCCAGCCAGGACACTTCAGAGCTAAAGATCTCCAGGTAAAGACCTACCATCCTCACTCATAACTCCAAAGTTGTCTGGGATTTCCAAGGTCCAAAGCTCTTGGCAAATCCCTTCTAAGGAAAATTTCAACCTGAGACGTAACTTTTTAATGTGATTCATAACTCGTTCCAGTTTAGAAATTTGAAAAGCTTCACTGAAACACAACTGGTATTCTGAGCCCCACCGGCCTAATTCCAGGCACCCCTTAGAGCATCATTACTCTCAAAGCTGTGCTCTTGTACCACAGTTTATACAATGCTTAGAGCATTGCACTGCACACAAGGAAACCCACCACCATACAAAGCTACATGACACCCCTGAGAGAGAGGTTGTTTACTTGCAGCATTCTTTTTAATCAAATACTTCAGAGATAAGGCTGCCAAGCTGTAGCACGAGGGTAAGGGAGGAAAAAACGGGCAAAAAAAAATTGTACATGGTTGCACGACCTGTAATTGTTGCATAACTTGGCCCCTCTGCACCACTTTTCACACAAAGGTTTCCCTTTACCAACATAAATTAGCAGGATTTACTCTTGGTTTTAAATGTACAAAACTGGAAGGAAATTAGCAGACTTTAATGTAATTTTAATTGCATTAATATGCAATAAAAGCATGCTCTTGGCAGAAAATGCTATAACTATACTACTTACAGGTTTAAATATTAAATACATCTCTCTTCTTCAGAGTTCCTCTTCTAATCACACATTTTATTTTCTACCATATATTTGTCTTCCTAAAAGCATTTTGGAAACTAATGACAACTTTCAGGTTGGCTGGATTCCGTTCTTTTTAACACAGCCAAGGGAGATTTAATTTGAAATCTGACATCACCTTAAAATATAGATATGATCAGGGCATATTTATAGCATATATTCATCTTGATCATTGAAAGGAGTTAGATACATTGGTGCAGGTTTTAGGCATATTAAAGCATAAAAAAAAAAAACTATCAATCTGCAAATGCATCTAAATCCCCTGTGTCTAGAGAAACAAGATTAACAGATCAAATTAAGGAACTAAAGTACAGATTTTGTAGCCAATTATCAAAGCCAGCAACTCCTTGAAATCCAAAGTTCCTGGAGCTCCCTGTGGGAGTGGATGTTGTGCCCTACTGTTCAGCTTCTGCAACCACTCCTTGCAATGACAAAACTTAGAGATAGTCAAGGCCGGCCTTGCTAGATACGTGGTCGGTAAGCATCTGAACAGCTGGCAACTCTAAGTAGATATAGGAGTCACCACGCAAAAGCAGAGCCTGTGTAGAGGGACAGCAACAGGAGTGTGAAGGAAGCTGCCCTGAATGGCTAGGAGGCATAAAACTGGGTTTTGCTTTGGTGGCACTCTGTAGGCTTACTGCCAGAGAACAACACTGAAACCCAGAAAGCCTGCGTGCCCGTGGAAACACTGACATCATGAGCTCAAGAGGGAAGAGGAGCTTTTTTCCTAGATTAACAATAGAGAACAGACTTTGGGAATCTGAAAGAAGTACAATATCTGCTACTGTACTATTCCCAGTGAGTCTCATGAAAGTAAATTTTGGCATACATTTTTTTTCCCTCACAGAAATAAGAGAAAATATGTGATTCTTTCATAGTTTTTTTTTTTTTTCCCAGAAAAACAGATACCAACAATACATGGCCTTAGATGTGCAATAACAAAGGACCACAATGCAGTCTGTGCAAGGCAAGAGAGGTGGCAATAATAAGCAACAAGAAATCCTGAGACTGGCAGGGTGAGAATCCAGTTCTATGTTAACTATTTTAGCCAAATCAAACTGGATTTGGAGACAAAGGTGCTCCTTACTGGTTACAAAGCAGCATAAAGGTTGGGCTATTAACAAGACAACCAGATTGGTAGGGGGTTGTAGGGTCTTTTCCTCACTTTCTGGAAGGTGGATATAGCTTCTTTGTCTGAGCAAAACAGAACACTGTATTTGTCAGGAGATTATGAGTTATCAGTAGAACCATACCAGTGCCCTCATCATGCTTAATCTCAATATCATACACAGCCTTACTTAAGTTTCATCTCCCCAGTCCTGTTCTCCTTGCAACAAGTGGTTGAAACATCCTCTGCACCAACTCACAAAAGAAAGCTGTAATGCCTCCCATGTTACACTTCCTCCTTAATAAGAACCTTCATAATGAAGCACGCTGTTGTTACAGTGTTTGTTCTTCCTTGTTACTATTCCTACATCTGGTTCTGCCTCATCTTTGTCATTCAAAGAACAGAAAGCATATTAGTCTGTGTCCAAAAGAGTAGAGAAAGTATAGCATATCGTTAACATTTAAAACTGTTAATACAGCAATAGTTGTTAAAGAAAATCATTTTTAATGCCAGATTTACAAAGAACAACAATGTAACCAAATCCAGAAACTGGATGAGCTCAATTCCAAGTACCATCACAGGCAGTGATAACAGAAACGATCAGAAATTCTCACAGAAAAGCAGAGAGTGAAGTAAGCACAGTCAACAAAAGCAGATTAGCAAAACCTTTTCTTTCTTGAATCTCATTTTTCCTTTTGATGGGAAACCATGGTGGGGGGCGGAGGGTTGGGGGGGGGAAGTGGGAAGTAAGGACCAGCTGGTTGGTAGCTATTATGAATTGCTGGTTCAAACTCCTTCATAAGTTGCTACACAGTTACTAGCTTCTTTCCTCTTGAAGAAAACCTTAAAGACTTTTTTTTAAGTGAGAACTCACAAACATTCTTCAAAATTTTTCATATGTTACTACTTCCTTCCTGTCATTTTTATCCCCATCGTTGTCAACATTTTAGCCTGCCAGAAAAAGAAAAAAAGGAATCTGGATTTGGTATATTTAAGTTTCTTTGCAAGTATAAAACAAATTCAGAATTACCTTAACTGCCAAAGAAAATAAAACCACTAATACTGCTGCTCTCTTGCATCCATTGCATATTGCCGAGAGATCTGGATTTAGACAATCTCTCATTCTCTCTCTCCAACGTTTCTGTTATTTCCTCAGCTGAAGTTCACATAACACCAGTTACTTAGATACCTGATATTGCAGTTGTCTATTTTAGAAGTAGGAAAGTGAAGGTTCTTGGCCTTAGGAAAACTGGTGCAAAAAGTGTACTATCGCCACCGGATGCAAAGGCAGAAGAGATCTCATTAATTTCAAGAAGATATACACCATTGGACAGAGTGTGAAAGAATGAATGAGGCTGTATAAAAAAGAAAAAGACAGGTACTAATGCAACTTCCTCTTTATGAGGTTTTCTGTTACAAAAGCACGGCTCAGCTAATTGCTCCTAGAAAACAGAATATACTGGAGATGAATGAGAGAACACCAGTGATTAAACACCTCTCCCTTATTAGTTAACAACTAAAATCAACTGAATGTTACTGTTGTTCAGCTTTCGCAATATCTTTCTACAGATGTTTATCAGACAGAAGCAGCGATTCATTTCTTTTACCCAGAAAGATAACTCACCAAAGTTAAAGATACTAGTACTCATCCTAGAATGCTGTGTATTTTCTAAAAATGATAAATCTATTCATCTAAGCACCATACTCTCTTCTATGGAGAATTTAGAAAGGCTAAATAAAGACAGTAAGGATTCTCACTATCCTTTCCATCTGTACTTGTTATTAACATGACTTTTAATTGAAGATAAATGTACCTATAGAATTGGAAAACAGTGTCTCCTTTGAATTTTTCTATTTGGCATCAAGTACACAAGATCAGGCCCTGTAAGCATGAGACAGCTAGGTGTAAAGCTGGATGATCCCCAGAAATTGTAATGCAAACATCACTTAAGCATGTGTTTTATAACAAAAACTGCTTGTATTCAGAATCAGCTGTTTTAATTCTATCACAAAAGACAATTTCACAGAGCCCATCACCAAGGTCTATGTAAGGATGTTCAGGGAAGTAATGGTGACTCTTGCAGAGACAGGAAACTCTGCATAAGCTAAAGCATTTCTAATGGTTTGCCGGCAGAGATGAGTGGTTTAGAGAACCCAGAAGTGGACTACTGCTCAGGACAGCGCTAAAGAATGTGCTCAGCAGAAACAGATCTTTTTCCTAAAGACAGACCCCAAAGCCACAAACAGTTGAGAGCCTAAGTCCCCCCAAAATTAGGATCTGGGTTTCTAAGCATTCCTGCCAGGGGCTCGTTTATGAAGCTACCGAAGAGCTAAAGGAGCTCAGTGCAATGCCAGAATTGCACAACAGTCGCACTGCAGACATCCCAAGCTGACATCTATAAACCAGTGGCAATTAACTTAGCTGCCCTTACTGCAACAGAGCAAGGACTGCTGAACATCAGGGCCAAACTGCTCTCTAAGTGATCACCACAGTCCTGTTTTGCCTCAGAATAAAAACGTATGTTGCCCTATTTAGCTATATGCCCATTTAAACTTTTTTTTTTTACTTTAGAAGTAAAATGTCTGTACTCCTTGAACATAAATATTCATAAAACAAAGAGCTTATTTTAAGACTATATTTAAAACTACAAATTTTGTTAAAGTAGGAAGCAATTATAAACCTTCAGAAAAAGCGTAACAAAATATTATGTATTTAATAGACCCCATCTGGTTTCAAAAGAATGTATATATGGTATTAAAAAAAGATACTTTCTCCCTCAGGAGTGCCAAACACCGGTCTTCATGAATATGTATAATTAGATGTTCTTTGTGAGTGAGAAGTAGTAATTAATTCAGTGTTAAACATCACAACCTATTACTTGAACTCCATGGCAACCAACGCTGCTGAAAGAGAAAATGAAATTTCAAAGCCTATTTTTAAATTATTACAGTTACGCATTTCCCAAAGTTTCAAAGAAAGCTTGTATTATTCTGGACCATAGACAATTACTTTGTCTAATCGGTAGAAGATTGAAGAGGCAACTATTGAGCTTTGTTTTCATTTTTTAAAAGGCTCAATGGCAATGAATGACTGCTTCCATGACATCCAGGGGGCTGAAGGCACAGTAGAGGAAAGGTTGCCAACACTTACAGTCGTTATGTTACAGCCCCAGGGATGCAGACTCAGTGATTTTCATAATTTCAGACCTGTTGCTCTGACTGACTGGGTCATCACTTGCACATTTATGTTTCTGATATTAATACTCTAACCGGCTTTAACCCTTGAACTCACTAAGGATAAGATAGGCTGGGGAAAGCTACTGAGGATCGGCATATCTCCAAAATCTGAACACCTTGATTTAAATGTGGACATTTCTACCTTTGCATTTTTTTATCCTACCATAACAGTAACAACAGGAGACAATCTTTGACTTAGGAAAGGGGGAAAAGCAAAAGAAAAACCAATAGCATTCAGAAAGACAAACTGCAGTACACCAGAGAACTGGCTGCAGATCCTAGGAATGCCCGTCTGAAGGAAAAGAGTAGAAGAGAAAGACACCTCCTTAGAGGAACAATAGCAGTGTCACAAACAGATATCATACCATGGGTGGAGGTAAGTTAGGATACATACAGATGGATCTGACTGCACCTTGAGCACAAGTATGGTACGAGCTGGTACTTCCACAGTCAGGAAAGACAAGACCATAATGAGATGCAATTAACAAAGACCATGAAGAATAACAGGAAACTGTCCTGTAAGTATTTCAGTAAGAGAAAACAAACAAACAACAAAAGCGTCTGTCTACTGGAAAAAAAAATGGATCCTGCTTAGGATAGTCAGCCGGAAAGCTGGAATTTGGAATGTCTTTTTTTGCATCATTATTTCAGTAAACATTATCAGTTCTCATAATTAATACCAGCAATAGATGGTGAGGCATCACCAATCAGGAAAGAAAAGGATTAGAGTATCTTGGTTAGTCAGGAATGTTCAGTTTGGTCTGACTGTTCCTGAAGAACTGCCTGATGAGCTGTTGGCATTTATTTTGGAGGTCCCTGAAATACAGTGAGTTACCAGAGACTGCAAAATGGTAAACAATAAAAAGGAGGAGACACCCAACAGCTTAGCTTCAATTCCCTGTACAGTAAGAGAACAAATAATCAAACTACTGGTAAATAGCTAGGAAAAAAATAAAGATGAATAACAGAGAGCACAGATTTGTCAAGAAAAAGCACCATCAAACCAATCTAATTTCCTTTTATGACAGGATAAAAGCCTTCAGGGAGAGAGGAAAAACAGCAGTTGTCATATTGCTTTACTTAAGTTTATTTCATGAGAAATTCTCTCAAACAAGGTGGAAATATTAGGAGGCTCCAGAAATGGTTGGAAAAGGGTATGCAGGAAAAAAAAAAAACACAACCACAAATGGCTCAACATAATTTAAGGAAGATGCAAGCATTCAGTGATATTGCACAGGGAAGTGTCCTAGGTGTGGCATTCTCGAATATTTTTTTTTTGATGAACTGAATCATAGAATATCCTGAATTGGTAGGGATATGTGAAGTTTATTAAGTCCAGAATGACACAAAACAAGTTTGTTAAACAGATCTCAGCTGGGAGGGACTTACAGTGTTTTAGAGAGCAGGACTAGCACTCACACTGACTTGGCAAACTGGAGAATAGGCTGAAAATAGACATTGCACGTGCTACCTTCTGAGCAGTATGAAGTTCTATACCTCAGAAGAAACGTCCAGAGATATCAGTGCAAACTAGGGAATAGTTGGTTGGGCAGAACCCAATGTGTAGATTAGCACTGAAAAAAATGCCAGCTGGTCCATCATGCTGTTGGGAAGAAGACGATCACTTTATTGCAGCTTATAAGGAGAGAGTAAAGCTTGTGAAATGCCCAAACTAAATGTTTCCATTTCACTGAAGTACTGTTCAGAACAGGTATGATCACCTGAAGCATGTCCATAGGCAGAGTAGTAAAGAACAATCATAAGTTTGGAAAATAAGACTTACGAAGAGAGACCGAACAAACAGGGTGTGCTGTCCTGAAAAGACTGACAAAAATAAGCAAACTGCTGCTTCAAAAAAGGAGGGAAAAGTCTGTTATTCAAGAGTAGGGGATTTAAGTGATAAAAACTGGAAAATGCAAAACTAAGATCTATAGATGGAATAGAAAGTATAATGCAACAAGTTGAAAGAATAACACAACACTAGAACAGGGGAAGCTCTAGAAGCATCATCACTGGAGGTCTCCAAGATGAGGCCAAACTTGAATCCAATTTTAGGGCATGAAAGAAGGACGAGGTCCTAGCCCTTCCCAATTCTTGGAAGGATAGACAAAGGATCCTTTAAAAGGAATAATACTGAATCCTGAGGAATCCAGTGAGAAGCCAAATCTACATGACCTGTTGAAACTAGTGTCAGTGCAAAATAAAGATATGTCTCAGCCCTTACCAGAACATAAAAGGAACAGACAAAATGATATTGCACAAAGAAGTTCTTTCTTTAACACAGACCTAAGGCTAAGCCTGACAGTCCCAGGAAACTTAGTGATGCCTGCTGCTATAGTCAAAGCACGTTTTGTGTGTCAAAGATTGCCAGATTTGGTTGCAATGAAGAATCGGACAGTCAGAGAGAGGACTTTCATTAGACAAAGGCAACAGGTGAGCATCTGAATGAGTAAAATGCTGTTACTGGGGAGCTCACACCATCTACTGGATTGCTGATCCTGCTTCTTAAACAAGCACTGCCCACAGAGGCAGCATCTCTTGTCTGCACTCACCTGAGTCAATGTACTCCCAGCCCAAAAAGTCTGGTCTTAGGTTTTAGATCAAATTCTCATCGCACTTCTGTTCTTTCTACAATATTTCACAATGAATTTTAAAGATAATTTTCCCTTTCATGTCACAATCATTTTCTCAAAGAATAAAAGGCATCTGATAATTGGACAGAAGTCTGAGTTCCCCCAGCAGGATCCTCAGAATTCCTCATGTCCCCTGTACTGGATGCGATAAGAAATCACAGAGCAAGGCAAAATTTCTGCCAACTTCCATCTCAAGCAGATCTAAGAATAACAAGTTGCAGCAGTTAGTCAGGTATTTGCATTCTGCTCAGAAGTGAGACTTCATAAATAAATTTTTGGTTTAATACAGTGAGTGGTAAGCATTGTTTCTTTTTTCTTTTTTTTTCCCCCCAAGATGAAGCCATTTGGAGAACCTGGGTTTCAAAGTAATTACATTATGGATGCACTTCATATACTAGTGAAACAACAGAGCATACTGATCTGCAACTTACTGACAACTCCAAGGCTTTTCTTCATCAGATGAGAGACAGTCTAGCTCCCCTGACTGCAGGGGAGCTATGTAAGTTTACTCCAGCTGATAATTTGCACTCACATTTTCATTAGACTATGGAGTAAAGGAATCTCCAAAGTCTTTATGGGAGTAATCAATCAACCAGAGAGCACACTTGCTGCAAATGCTAAAACACTGCAGGGGTTGATACTGCATGGAAAAGGAGCAAGCAAAACACTCATCCACATATGCTATTTATGCCATGACCAGCAGTTTTTATGCTTTTGCTTTTGCACCTAATCTTTTTTTTCTGCAGAGTTTATAACTCTGACATCATCATGAGTAGACATCATCTCCTAAGAGGTTAATTTCTGGGTGATTAATCCCACTGAAATTACATTCATATAAATGAAATTTGAAATGCATTGTATCTACTGGGAGATAACATTACAATTTACCATCCAAAATTTCATTCACTGTTACTCACTGAGGTATGTTAGGGGAAAATAAACAATACCACCATCATCCAACTGTTTAAACAGATTTAAAAAAAAAAAAAAAAAGAGGAAAGGCAAGCCACGGAGGATGCTCCAGGGAAGACTCTAACACTGCCAGCAATGCTGGGGACAGACAAGCACGACAGTATAAAGACATTGTCAGGCGAAGCACACTTAAATCAATAGGATAGTTCAAGAAGATTTTAACACCACTGCTTCTGATGCCAATACTTCCATTCCTGTGAGCGGTTAAATAATAAAGACCGTATGTCTTTGAAAAGTATGAATAAGAAAGCCTTAAGTAGATAACTGGTGCAAAAGTGCTGCAAGAAGCACACATGCTGGTTTGAGAGTGACACTCCAAGGGAATATGCATTATTTTCATAGTCCCTAAGCTGCAATGTTTCTGACCAAAGAGCAGTCCGCTCTCTACGAGATACTGTCATTCCTATGACACAAAACACTACTTCCAAAAGCTGATCCTGTCTTTCTATTTATCCACTGCTACACGAGAATTTAATAGATACAACTTAAGTCAGTTTTAAGAAATAATTTTATAACATCATTAAGGTCCTGCAATAAAATGCCATAAGTTCAAAACCATAATCAGCAGATCACCATATGCCTTTCTGTTACATCCTGGCTCTCAAGAATTCTTTCCCCTAAAGGCCACTTTGACTCTTACTGTTGGGGTTTTCTCTCACCTTGGCAGCTTATGTTTTTAAGAACCCTGCTCTACACAGTCTGAGCAGCTGAGTCTTTTTTTATTTAAAGGCCATTAGATGTACCACAAAGGTATTCAGATTATACAACTGGAAGGGTAAGCTTCTGATTTTTTTATTCACAAGACAGATTCTGTTAGTATCATTTTGTTCCTTCTCTTACTGTGTTGAAGTAACAATGATAAATAATTAAAAGGAATGAATAAAATTGAACACATTAAGGATGCAGATAAAATACTCAAAAGCTATAGTAGCTTTAAAGACATTATTAAAAATCTCAACAGGAAAATATTCTCTTCAAATATTGTCCACAAAAATCACAAGAGCCCTACATTGTAATGTATGTCTCTCAAACAGTTCCTGATTAACTAAACCACTAGAGAGCTATTTTAAGGTTACTTTGACATTCTTCTGCTATTTAATGACCACCTGGCAATGTGGCAAGAGTGCCTAAAGCAATAAAGCCACGCCTGAAACCGGGGAAAAAAAATGGAGGGGCAAAATACTTCTCAGAAGAAGAAGGAAAACGTTATTTTTTGTTTTCTCACTGAAACTAAAAGACATTTGTTGAAGGTGTGAGATACATAAGAAAAAGCCACCCGTTATCACATCACACGTTTCTTTTGTTGTTGCTGCTGTTCTGAAATACTGTTGTGAAGAACAGACACCAACTGAAACCTGTTTGAAAGTAATTTTTCATTTCTCAGCTCCAAAGATGATGGCTGAAGCATGTGTCTGAAGCAGTAAGATTCATCCTGAGACCAAGGGTAGCTCAAGTCACTGTCTCTGGTTAAGCAAGATGTCAAGTCCTCCCATTCTGGCCAACAGAGAATAGTAGAGCTAGAAATACAGCTTACTTTATGGGCTACGTGGCCTGAATTTGATTCTGAATGCTGGTTACATTATACTGAAACTTTTTCCTTCACAAGATGGAATACAACAGAAGGCTTATGTCTGCCTTGTAATATGTCAATCCAAACAGAAGCAGTTAGGCAAAATCAAAAGCAACTGAAAAGTAATTACTTTTTTTTTTTAGCATAAAAAACATCAGGGGGTGTTGATAGTCCTAGCGGTGCTTTAGTTAAGGTGTGCATTGGTCATAGTTCTTGCTCAGCTGATTACAGTGCAATTTCACAAGCACTGTAGTGGACTAAACTGTGAAGCATCCTTAGCATGGAAGCACTCATAACTAACCCAACTGGTGTTTATCTTGTATAATTAGAAATTTAATTGCTGCCACTGAAGACAGCAAAGGCAAAGGGACGAACAGAGCACAGAAAAGCAGGACGTTCTGAGAGTCGAGAACAAAAAGGCACAGCAAAAATAATTTCTGGGTGAAGATACCAGCTATTACCAAACGGTGCTTGCCTGGAACACCAGAAAAGTGAAGAGTTGAAATTTGCTCCTCCTTTTTGCCTCACTAAACTCAAGTCCATAAAATCTTGCAAATCAGTTCTCAGCATCTGAAATAGTTATGTTTCCTTCAAAAATCATGAGTTGCTGATTCTGTCATGGTTTTAAAACAGGTGCACATTCAACAGTTCAAAAGTTTACACTCTGCTTTTTTAGGCACTGCAGATATACTTTCTCTGCACAAAGCAAGCAGCCCACTCATTTTTCTGGAGGAAAAAAAAAAAGCACAGAGTCATCATGCCAGGCAGACTGGCTTTAAGGAAAGCAACAAATTCTAGGAGCTCATTTCCTCTGGGGCACAACACATCCTTTTTCCTAATTAGCTCTCCCTTGTTATTAAGTTGACCTTCGCCATCCCATTCTGTTAGATATGGTAGTGATGAGGTTTAAGAAATCTATCCAAAGATTTAGTTGCCCACTTCTCCTGGCCTCTGGTCTGTTATCGTAAGACTCTGAACTACACATGCCTGTTTCAGAATTCATAAGAGAAGCACAGGCAGTGAGGGTTAGCCATTGCACTTCTGGGGCTGAAGTGAATGCATTCATCTAGAAATGCAGCTGAATATCAACCTGAACCATTAAAAGTCAGCCCACAACAGGAATCTCCTGCAGCAAGAAGAACAATCTAGGAGAATTTTATTTCATATTCATTTGGATTTCAGCAGATACAGCCTTGTACAATGATTTTCTTTTTTCCAGAGAATGCATCCTGGGGGACTATTCAAGAAGGAATGATAAATAGAGCAGTGAATGGATACTTCCATGTCAATATGAGGAGGACAAGCAAGACATTAGGCTAGCAGCATTGCTGAGGTGATAAAAAGGATATTTAATAGTAACCAAGTAGAAAACCTAAATTAAGGATTTAGAAGCCAAACAGGAATCAGTTTGACAAGTACCAAGGCAGCAATGGAAGAGTAAATCATCCATTACCCTCATTTGCTAGGGCGTGCAAGAGCTTATTTGGTTTATGCATTCTGTAAGACACAGTGCCAAGCAGCAGTTAGGATTTCTAAACACAAAGTAGAGCACTGGATGAGCAATGGCAATAAGGCATTGGACCAGCAGCCCAAAGGTTTGCTACACACGCTGCCACAGCCCATGTGGTTAAACAGAGTATGACTGGGTGACCAGAAAAGCACTCTCCCCTGGTAAAACAGAAGCAGCCGACTTTACGGTGCCCAGCTTAAAGATCTGTGGCAAACTTTGATTTCTCAAACTGCTTCAGCACAAAAAGTGCAGCAGTAATGCTGGAGTGACATTGACCTTGGCACCTGCCCAGTGTTGGTCTGGGGTGAGTGCCAGCATCTCTGCTGCTCCCTGCCCTGGAGGCACCTGGAGACATGGCTGGGCTGGGGCCTTGCAGTAAGACATACTCCCAAAGGATACCGCTTCTTCACTGCCTGGAGTCCTGATCATTGGAGGCTGCATTGTGTCAGGCTTAGTATAGGAAGAATTCAGGATATAAGATACTATCATATACAAATCTGACAAATTTTCAGACGCTTAATATTTTGCGTAGGTATCCAAAGAATGGCATATGTTATTTTTACACGGCATTTTCATGGCACACAGTCGTTTTCATCCCCCCAGGCTACTGTGTGAACTAACATACTCATACAAAATCACTTGGCTTAAAGAGCAGCCCAGGTCATGCCTAGTTCATACCTCCCTGCTTGAGACCAGAGGTGAATATAGATATGAGAAGGGAGCTACAAAACAAATTTCCCTGTGTGCCAGCACTACCATTTTTTTCCTGCCATGCTCAGCTCCTGAAGCAGATGTACTGAAAACAAACCTTCCTTGCTCTCCTGTTCTTCACCTTTTTCCTCTCCCGTCTCCCTTTCCAACACCTCCAGACTCCTAGCAGTGGCTGTTGCAACTCAAGGATTTTAAATAATATATGTGGTAAAGTAAAACATATGCATCTGGGGAAAACGAAAGGCCAACAAGGGTAAGACTGATATGAAAGGAACAGATACTAAGAGGAAATGGAAAACTGCACCCACTGTACTACTTGCTTCCCAATCAAGATCACACAATTTCTCCCATATTGGTTTTAATGGGTATTTGCAAAACAAAACAAAACAAAACACCTGACATTGCAGCAAGCTACAGAATCACCACTCTTCAGAGGCCCAAGACTCCCTAGCAACAGAGGGGCTTGGCCACTGCTGCACGCCCACCTGCCCTGCAAGGCACAAGCTTGCTGGTGGATCAGCAGCTCCCACCATGTTCCTACTGCCAGGCGAGGCAAGCTTTGCAAGATGACAACAGAGGTGCAGGAGAGCAGCACCGTGGCAAGCCAATGCACTGCAATTTTTTCCACAACAATTCCTATCAAAATTCAGACCTTGCCCTTTTAAATGGCCTTCCCTCCAAACATTCCCTCTTCCCAGCAGGAGCCAGCAATCAGAACCCAAAGGCTGATTATTTTCCCTCTGCTGTCCAGAAACATGGTTTGCCAAAGAACTAGAGCTTTTAACTAACCAGAATATATTTTCATCAATCCAAAATGGATGATTAGGATACTCCAATAGCACAAAGCATCAAAAAGGAGAAGCCAAAAAAAAAAAAAAAAATCAGCAAACCTGATAAAGACACAATTACTTTTACAAGGTAACCAAGTTTATTCTACTTTTTAGAAGATAAAATTCCAATAAGCAATCAACTATGTCATATTTTTTGCAGAAAAACTGATGAAACTACTCAAGAGACAAGTAGTAATTCATTGCTCAGAAATCTATTCCACAACTCAGAAAAGTAAATTTTACTCTCTTCCGTATTTGACTGCCTCCAGGAGACAGTTCCTAGCTACCTGCTCAGAGAGCAGTCATTCCTCATTGCTTGTTTTGCTGTCTCTCTGGAGAAGGTAATATGGAGCAAGGGTTAAAAAAAAAAAAGTCTCTAATTATTTCCATTTCAGAGTGTTTCATGATTCTCAGCTGGGGATTAGAGCAGCATGTCATAGATCTAAAGACCATGCGACTTTGTAGAGAAGCATGGAAATGAAAATGTGTGGGGAGAACGTGAAAAGGGGACACAAATAGTGAAGTCATTCCTTGGTTTCCCTCAGGAATCAAATCACGTACAAAGCATGTTAATTTAACTGCTACCTTAAAGTAAAAAACTCTGTCCTTCCTCTACATCTCTCCCCATATTACAGTGAATTTCCAGCATTGCTATTAATTTCAATGGCATTTTTGGATTTTACATTTCTCTGAAATAACAGTGATGTTTAGGACAGGGTACATGGGAGAAAAAGCCAACAAAAACAGTGAGATTTGGAACTTTTATGATTGTTACAGATGAGTCCACATTTAAAAACAAAACTCATAAACTGTAGCAGAGTTTGGGCTAAGAATTGAATGGGTTTGCCTCATTTTGGAAGTCTAAATTTGTCCCAGGCTGAGATCCAACTCTGAAATGCTGGGCCGGGTTTGACGGCAACATCAACAGGTAGGTTCATTAAGTTTTTTCAGGTACTGGAAACCAATCTGCAGACTGGGGCCTACATAGGTAGCTAATGAGCAGAGGCATACAACTGTGTCAGATCACAGAGTATATAACGAAGGAGATAAGGTCTAATGAACCAGCACAGAGGTACTTGGCTAGCTACTCACACAAGCACTGAGCATCTCCACAAAAAACAGATAGAGCTTAAACTTTTCCATTTAGAACCTTCACCTGTCCTACTTCTTTTCTCACTGCTAATGCTCAGTAGCAATTTTTGTCTCCCATATGTGTGTGTCCCTCTCTCTCTTTGCCCACCTTGATTATACAAGGCAAGTCCCAGTGGTAGTTCTAGACTGAATTCCATGCCCCTGGAAGCAGGGCACGTGCAGGCTTTCCTAAATGACAGCTCACAACATCTTTCCCACTTTCTGCCTATTTAGAGTTACTCTGGCCATCATACACAGAAGGTTATGTAGGTATACAGAATTCACACTAAGTTCCAGAAACAACTCAGAATTTGGTGTTGTAGCATATGTATGCTGTTGGGTTTTTTTGTTTGTTTGGGTTTTTTTTGCTGCCACACGTTTAATTAGGTCTAACTTTTAAGGATCATCTGTTTTTACTTTGAGCCTCAGCAGGCAATATCTATCCGTCTACTCCCAGCCATGGCTACAACGGCAACATCAATACAAACCCCTTTCATGTGGAATGACTGCTACAAATACCTGTGATTTTAACAAATGTTCTTCAGCTATCTTCTGGCTTTATGCCACCACTACATTGCAAGGGCAAACAAGTATAGATATTAGGGTATCACAAATTTTAACATCAATTTCTGTTCTGAGCTTAGATCACTTACAGATTAGAGAGACCTAAATCCATCCTAAAACAATTTGTATTTCCAACATAATGGGTGTGATAAAAACATCACATAAAACACATTCTTATGCTCATATCGTATATCTGATTTGTCTAGCTAAACTGACATATCTGCTTTCACCTTGCAAAGAAACAAGGACATTCACAAACTTTCACTTAAAGCTACACCACTGCAAGATGCCTAGTCTAGCAAGGAAGCTTCACTTGAGAAATCTTATCTTTAATACTAGTAAAAGTCTATTATTTGTAAAATATTAGTTGGCAAAAAGTCACAGGACTTGCAATTAAAATATGCAGAATCAGAGTGGAATAGCGCCGTGCGTGTAAATTATGCATGTTTCTTATTAAATCAAATCACTTTAACTCCTCTTCTCCCCCTCCCTCCCCCCCCACTTATTACACAACTTGTCATCTCTTATTTACAAGCCATATGATACACAACCCAAATAGAGAGGGCAAACATCCACGAAGTGTGCAGGAAAGGGAGATATTTGCATTTGAGATATGAATATGTATTAGCAGGCAACACATTCCAGATACATATTTTAAAAGCGAGACTGTTTATTTTGACAAGCTTATTGCTAGAAATGCCATTGTGTGCTCCCCCACGCCTCACAGCACAGAGATGCTGCTCTGACTGAATCCCTAACACCCACCTCAGACAGACCCAAGGGATCTCGCTAAGTCATTTTCCAAGACATGGACTGAAGAGGAAGTTGCAGCACTTACTGGTAAAAGCAGGAAAGTCTCAGGGACAGGGAGAAAATCCTTTCCTATCATTCTTTTCTTTTTTTTTTTTCCCCCTTGTCCTTGGCTTTTTTCTTCTTCTCGTTGCTCACTGTAAACCCTCTGAAACTGAGAACTCTTAAAAAACACTGGCATCTGCTGGAAAAGAAGCACTTCTGAAAACTAGAAAAGTCTGGTTTTGTTTCTGAAATCAGAACAGTAAAGCTGTCTTCAAGGGAAAGAAGAGAACCCCCTTTGACATTCCTGCTCATTTATTTAACAGCTTGGGACATACACAGCTCCCCAAAGCTTGAGCAGGAGATGACTTTCTTTGCTGTGTCACAGCAGAGATATTGATTTTCCCAATACATTTGTCAAGTTTTAAAATTTATACAGAAATATATTTTGAAGAGTATACTTATCTTTGAGTCAAACTCTTATAACACATAGTTGCTTGAAAGGAACTCAGTTGTTTTGTTGTTTTTTTTAAACTTAAATGTACAGAGAAGTATTTTCCCCTCAAACTGTTTAAGATAGATTCCTTACAAGTCCCCAGCTCCCCCTGCTCACACACTTTGCTAACACTTGTAAAGTACATGAAAAATACTACATATTCCAGTTTTCACCCCTTTATTTTGTTGTTCTACTTGGAGTTGATATGCACTTAGAGCTCCCTCTTCTCTTTCTCCTTCCCCCACCCCCCAATTATCCTTTCTACACATCTGCATGTTTTTTATAGCTTTTTCCTGAATTTCTAAGAAGCTACCTAGAAAATGTTAGTCAACGAAAGTTAGTTATCACAGTCAAATAAGCTAGGCTTGCAGCAATGTCACTTGTGTAACATCAACAAGAGTGAGGTAACTGAAGAGGTTATTCTAGATGACTGTACAACATAGGCTAGGCAGCATACGGTGATTTCTCCTGAGAAAACACTAGATAACTTGTACAGTGTACTTGAATTTTATAATGGCTTGGGGGTATGTGTGATTTTTTTTTTTTTTTTCAACCACTCAAAAGATCACAGACATCACTGTGCTTTATGGAGTGAAACTCTGTAGTAAGAGGTTCACAACATGAGGTTTTTTGTGTTTTGTTCTGCTGTTTTCTTCAACCAAAATGAAAATAAACATCAGATTTAGGGAAGGAGTTGGAACAGGACAGATGTTTTGCATGTCATTGCAACTGAATGATTATTTGAAATACAACCAAAATTTTATTCGTGTCCTTTAGAACATAAATTATGCTAAGTTTGATTGTCTGTTCAGAACCCAAAAGACTACACAGAAGCTCAGATAAAGTCATCAAAATAGATAAGTTGATAACATTTTACATTTTCTTCCAATTTCTAGCATGCCAAATGAACTCCTATTCTTCAGATGAGGCTTTTTAGAGCTATTTTCAGCTGAGGTAACCAACAGAGCCAACCTTTTACTGAGTTTCACTCAACCTCAGTGGAAGCCATTCACAAACTGTGACAACAAGATCCTCCACAGTTGTGACTTTCAGTATTAAAAAGGATTACTATGGCACCTAGCTTACCCTAAATATATTATGTTAACGGGGGAAACTATGTTGATAAGGCACTGAATCCAAATACAGTCTTCTACTGCATTCATAACTTGAGTATGCTGAAGAACACTGAAAAACAGCACCATATTGGGAGAGCATGATAGGGTACATACATTAATTGCGGTACTCTGCTCCCAAAAAGAGGCAAAAAGCACTGCTATTAAATATTTAAGCTTTCCGAGCACCTAC
This sequence comes from Numida meleagris, assembly GCF_002078875.1. Classification (NCBI taxonomy): domain Eukaryota; kingdom Metazoa; phylum Chordata; class Aves; order Galliformes; family Numididae; genus Numida; species Numida meleagris. The sequence goes on from NC_034410.1 coordinate 42,097,359, forward strand.
AAAGAGGTCACCAGCTAACACAGTCCTACTCTACAGATACACCATATCACCTTCTTTTATTTCAGTCACAATACCTGCACTGCTGTACAGCATGGTAAGAAAAATCTTTAAAGCCTTTGCTGAATCATGTATTTTTATATTAAACACTTTACAATGTGCCAAAGTAGAAAAAAGGAATCAAAGTACCACAAAAATAGCATTAAAGCCTATAAGCTTCTGCTTGCATTTTGTGGCACAAGATAATAGAAACTATAGGTTTTCTTAAACAATCAATGTACAGAATCTATTGTTATCATCAATTATACTACCAAACAAGACTAAAGTACATAAGCATATGCAACAAGCAGAAAATCCTATGCATACAAAAGGCTGCCTTAATATCTTTCCTAGGACTTCTTTGACATTCATTTTACTACTGTAATGAAACTGTTACATAATTTTGGGGTAAGAAAGAATTTCAATGTAAGAAATAAACAAGGAAAAGAGAACTAGTCTCTCAATGTTAGTTTCCCAGGAAATTGTGAGAACTTAAAACTGTACCATTAGAGAACATGCAACTAAGATGAAATGACATTTTGTTTCTGAACACAAATATCTCCTCTTTACCAAAGCATTATATCATCACAAGGAATTGGATGCCAAAAACAATGCAATTTCAGAAATGTGTCAGCAGAAACTTGAAATCCAGGTAAATCCTGTGTTTTCCAGGATCAGGTGTGAGTACAGCTTTAATATGAACTGGATCTGGGAACTGATCTGACAAAGTCCACAGGAAAACAAGAGTATGCACTAGCCTATGTTTAATACTTAGCTGGGTAATTTCTCCAAAGCAGGACCCACCACAGTAGTTCCAAAAAAACCATCACAGATGGGTGTAGGAGAAGTACTCTGGAAGAGGCTGAGATGGTTGTTCAAAGTCACTGTTACACAAACACCAGCACTTTTTGTAAGGATGAAAGCAGTACCCTGCTGGAGGCATCCCTAGAGTAACAGACTAGCCATAAATCCCACAGTCATGGGAAAAAGTAGCCCAATGACTAAGCTCAAATTGAGAAAGCCCTATAGCTAAAAGGGAAGCTCTCCTTTTGGAGTCAATGGGATATTGCTGCATACACACTTATTCATGCACACTGAGCTCAGAGCATGCATAAATGTTTGCAGGATCAGTATCAAATAAGCACATTCCTCTTCAAAAGAACTCTATATAATCTACAGGAAGATTCAGACCAATTACATATTTCATGACTAATTATTCTAATTAAACTGACTGGTAGCCCATTAGTGATTCAGACAGAAAACAAAATATTCAGACTTCACATTCTCCTCCTCCGCACTCCAGTGAAATCTAATGTATCTTACGATATTTTATTTATCTCAGCCCAAAGGCAAAAATATATTGAGCTCTTCCCCAGCCTCTTGCCAGATACTCACCCAGTACGAGAAGATGCTGATGTGGTTTAATGTCACCTTCACTGTTTTACAGCTCCAGGTTATAAAACATTTCTATATTGGCATATACTACCCCATACCAACTCCAAGCACCACTGCAAGTAGTTGCAAACTGTTATCATGAGCTGCCTGTTGGCAGTTTCTCATAGTGCAGACATTTCCATTAGTTCCTTGGTAGCAGTTCACACCACAGTGAACTTCCAACTCATTGCTACAGCCCCAGCAGCTCACAATCCAAACTCTATGTGTCTGCAAGGGGCTGACTGCTACATGGAGAAGTGGGACAAAAATTCATGTATTTACCATAGTATCACAGAATATCTAAAGTTGAAAGAGACCCACAAGGATGACGGAGTCCAACCCATGGCCCCACATAGCACCACCCGAAATCCAAACCCTATGTCTGAGAGCGCTGTCCAGTGCCGGAGGTGAGACCACACAGCGCAGAGCACAGTGTGACAACCCCTTCCCTTGCCCGGGCTGGCAGTGTGGTCCTGATGCACCACCCCTGGGTACAGTTGGCCTTTTGGGATGCCAGGGACCACTGCTGACACATTCAACTTGCCGTCAGCTAGAAACTCCAGATCCCTTTCCGCAGGCAGCTCTCCTGCCTCCTGACCCCAAGTCTGCACACAAATCCAGGGTTACCCCCTTCCAGGTGCAGAAGTCCAGCATTTGTTGAACTTCATGCAGTTGGTGATTGCCCACCCCACTAGGCTGTCGAAATCCCTCTGCAAGGCCTCTTTACCATCAAGGGAGCTCCATTAGGACAACTACTACCTCCTGCTGAGAATGGATGTCTCCAAGCTGCTTGTACTTTTGAAAATAAAACTGAGAAAGGAAATGACCGCCTTGTGTCACTTGTTTAGAGATGAGTAAAACATCTTTATAGCCTTGTATTTACATAGCCTATTCCAGAAAGCATCCATTTTAATGAAGATTTATGGTTCCAAGTGAAGTACCCAGGGTAGTAACTTCCAGAATTGAGGTCAACTGTGTAGCCAGTTTCTCTTTCTGCCTATACATTATGATAATCCTTCGTTATATCATCACCCACTCCTCTCCTGCACCTCAGCCCCCAAGGGCCCACTGTCTCACATGTGGCACAGAGCAGAGCACACTCATAAATTGGGTACTGAATATAACTGAAGAATAATTTCTGTATTTGTTCCCCCTGGACCCTTTTATTCCTGAACATTTTATTGATGCCAGAACTTTCCTCAAATCCTGAAGTGACATGGTGTAACTGACTACTTTTACATGCCCATATTTTCTTTTGAAACTTTTAAATGACTTCTGTTGACCTAAGGAACTTCTCCTATGCATAAGCCAAAGACAGGAAAAATCATAGAGACATAGATGAAATAAAATATGTTCAATAAATTCAAAGAGCCCAGATTTGTTTCTTTGTCTGGGTGGTATTCTTAAGATGGCCGGCCTTGTAAGACCAAGAGGAGATCCTGATCTACAGCTCAGCACAATTGGGTACTGGAAGCACTTCAGAATCTGAAGAGCTCAGCACCACGTTGTTCGAATCAATTCCTCACAAAGTACTCAAATACAAAAAAAGAAAGGAAAAAAAAATAAAAGCACACACACAGAAAGCATTTGAATTACCCTACAAGGTGCTGGCCCAGAGCTCCAATTGCTTCTAAAATAACATCCAGGTGCTCTTAAAAGTCTAAAGCAGCCATTTAATTTTAAATTGCTCTTCACAGCATGTGCCATGAATGCTGATCTCTAAAAAGCGTGTCTAAATCAAACACTCCAAATTGCAAGGTAATTGGTTTTGTTTTTTTTTAAAGGAAAAAGAAAAATGCTCCAACAAGATAGACTTGGCTAACTCAAGTGACAAGGCATGTTTAATATTTTCTCTAAGCAAAAGATATCAAAAAATTAAAAAAAAAAAAACATGTACGTTTTGCAATCTTTTTCTCCCTACTCTGAATAAAAATTTTTACTCCAGGTTAAGCTACTACTTCACCTCAGCTGTGTCAGAGTTACCACTTCTCAGAAGTTTGTATTTATGATTATTTATATTGCAATTGCATGTGGAGAACTAGATAAGGGTTTTAATATCCTTTCTGTATACTTCTTGCAACATGACTTTACATCTAAGTAGTTTACAAAGACAGAAAATAGAGTGGCAAACAACTGGGGAAAAAAATCTCTGAAGGAAAATAATTATTTTAGTTCTGAGTTTGCATATGTACATTTTTAGAATAAGACTCATTTGTGAGGATGAACACAAGGTCCCTGTAGTGGTTTAAGAGATTATCTTTCCCAATGATGGTGATCATCATATCCAAACTGACATGAATCTGACACGTGAAATACCACTTCACAGGTGTACTACATCAAACTACTTTTAAAGAGAGATACTGCAAAACAGCTGCAAAAGAGCAGGAGTAACCACACAAATCCCACTATAAACCTCACTGAAGTATGATCCCATCTGAACTACGTGCCAAGATTTGGGTCCAGCTGGGTTATTCCATTAAGAAGGAAAACCGAGGCTAGCATCAGGCAGCTCTGCTGTAACTATTCTAGAACGTTAATTAAAAAGCCACATGATCAAGGTTTTTCTTTCCTCAGAGCCATGAATATCCTTTAGCCAAATCTCAGTTCCAAAAGCTGATTCTCTAGGCTACTCTTGGGATCACTAACCACTGCTTTCCAGGCTATATTCAAGTTTTCATGCTTCCATCTCTTTAGACACAGTCTCATTTGTTTGTTTTTTTCCCTCCTTTATTAATGCCTCTTTCACCTCACCTTGCTTTCCCCTCTCCCCCACTCACACACCTACTGTCCTCTAGCTTAAGCCACCCCAGCCTGACCATTCAGGACTTCTAGTACCTCTGCATCTGGGCAGTCTTTGATCTGGGGAGACCTTGGCTTCTCAGCTGACCCCAGAAAACATCAGTCACAAAGCAGGGTTTAGCCTGAACTTTGAACACTAGCTGTAGACAATATTTAGCTGTAAAGAAATCAACAATCACATTATAAAAAAAAGCTCAAGCTGCTTTTGGAACAAACTAATCCATTACATCATGAACATCTCTCTTCAGTAGTTACGTGCAACACACCAGCCTTCCTGTGGCGGGGGCTGGAACTTGCTGATCCTTGGCGTCCCTTCCAACCCAAGCCATCCTATGATTCTATGATACATGTAGTTACAGTAAGTGCTGGCACAAAGCTGACTTTTTAATTAGTCACAGTATGTAACTTGGCCAGCAGTTTACCAAATGCTTCTGCATACATGTTACATGACTGCCATCTTTACAGATGAGGGGAGGAAAAGCTGAAATGAAAGGAAAAGGAGGAGGCAGACAGATGGTCAGTAAATTATGTATTCTCACCACAAAGATCCCCAGGAGTAACCAAATTATACAGCACCTCGCAAGAGACATCAAGATAAAAGTGTGTGCTCTTTAAATAGACTGACCTCCAACTCCAGCTGAAATCAGCAGAAGCAGCAGAGTGATACAATGCAAGGGAGCTAAAAAAAAATAATTATCCCACATCAGCTGTGCTTCAGTAAAATGGGTAAGAGCACACTGCTACTTCAAAAGAGGATATACAGATAGAAGGAGGCAAGGCATACTGTGACAATGTAAACTCTGTGAACTCTATCACTGTGCTAGAATCTTATTTTAAAATATTCCCAACACATACAATTAAAATGGATTCAAAAATACGGGCTTCCTTGGTTTCAAAGTTTATTAAAGATGCACGTATTCCTTGGGGTTCTTAGTATTACCCTTCCAAAAATAACATAAACAAACTGCTGACACAGTTCTCCTGAATTATGAAGAGAAGTTTCAGGCTTTTGTATGGTTCCTCAAAGTGCAATGTTTCTAGTCATTCTTTAACTCTTAACTGTGTAAGATGGAAAGGTTTCATCATTAAAGGAAGTTTCAGAGATAAAATATTATCTAGTTGAGAGAGTTGTGCTGCTTTATTTCCCTTTGAACCTGTCACTTACAGTCACCTTCATTATCATGGAAAGCAAAAGCACCTGAAGGTCACAACATGGTCACTTTAAATCTTTATAATACTGGATAAATCCTGAAAAACTAACTCTACTGAATAAATTTAAAAGCAAGCATGCAAACCCTGCAAGCACTTCATTTTCAGCGCTAATAATGCAATTTGGCATTGTGCAGCAAATCCACAAGCAAACAAAATTTGTGCAAAAAACCCCTCGAAGTTAAAAAGAACACAGCATCACTTGGAAGTTGAACTGCAAATAAGACTTTTGTGAGGAGCTGGAGCTACACATACAATTTTAACTTCTAAGTCCAAGCCCCACTCCCCACTGTACGGTAGGTAGGATCCCTAGTTTTTGATATTTTTAGAGAATGTCAACACATTCCTGTTGGTAAAAAAAAAAAAAGTTATATATACAAAAAATGGGAAAGCTGGTTCTAACAGTCCAAAAATGACTTCACTGTGCTAAACACAGGAGAATATCAGGTAAGACCCACTACCCTACAGACAGAAGAGACACTCTTGACAAAATGCATTGATTGTTTTTCTATAAGAAATTATAAGCTCAATACAAAGGTAAGATGATAAAGGAATTACTTTGTGATTAAGAAACTAAGGAAGCAAGTTGGCAAGCATAGTGCCTTCAAGAGAATTAAGTGTGTACTGGGCTGTAAACAGACCTGAAACACTGAATGAGAACTGACAACAAGAAGGCCAGAATTTCAGACAGAGAAGCAAAGGCATAGAACCTTAAACTGTATTTTTTTGGAGCTGAATAAGAATGCATGGCAACTAGTATGCCCAAAACAAGCTCGGAGAAGTGAAATTATAGTTTTAAACACCAAATGTCACAATCAGTGATGGAATGCATGCAATCACATGTAATCCAGAGAGCAGACAAGGCAGTAAAGTTATTGAATCTAGTCTACACATCATGTGGCAGTAACATACTATAAGCTTTTAAGTTTACAGATCTAGCAAGGCTACAGCAGAATAATTAGCCCTCAAAGAGCGTTTAAGTCAAATATGAGATTCAGTGATCACTGTAATGTTTCCCTAAAGCAGCATATAAAGGTGATACAATGCACTCAGTTCTACATCACCAGCATGTATGAGCTTGCTGTTGCAATAGTAAGATGAGTTTTTTCAAACATTTGAAAAATAAAAGCCTTAATACAATTTTTTTCCTTTAGGTTACATAAGTGCAATTATAAGAATGGGGTGATTGTCCCACTCTACTCTGCCCTCATGAGGCCTCATCTAGGGTACTGCATACAGACCTGAAGCTCCCAGCACAAGGTTGCAGAGCTCTCGGACAGGATCCAGAGTGGGGCCACAAGGATGATCAGAGGACTGGAGCACCTTTCCTATGAAGAAAGGTTGAGGGAGTTGGGTTTGTTCAGCCTGGAGAGAAGTGTCCGGGGAAACCTTATTTCAGCCTTCCAGAACTTGAAGGGAGCTTACAAACAGGAGGGAAAGTGACTTTTTATACAGTCTGATAGCGACAGGACAAGGGGGGGGATTTTTCTTTATTTTTTTTTACTTTTTTAACTGAAGGAGGGGAGATTGTGGTTAAATGTTAGGAAAAAGTTCTTTACTCAGAGAGTGGTGAGGCCCTGGCCCAGGCTGCCCAGAGAAGCTGTGGATGCCCCATCCCTAGAGGCGCTCAAGGCCAGGCTGGATGGGGTCCTGGGCTTCCTGATCAGGAGGGTGGTAGCCCTGCCCACATGGGAGGGGTTACAACTTGATATTTGAAGTCCCTTCCAACCTAAGCCATTCTATGATTCTATCAAAATGCATCATTTCCTGCTTCAAAACTACAATTTCTGGGATGTGCAACTGTGGAATAAAAACTGAGCATCTCACAAAAGGGTGAGATTTACCTCAGATAGTTGCAGTTAATATTTGCTCATGAATTTAAACTAAATTATAGAGAAACCAGCAAGACAATATGCTGTACATCTTTGAACCTAATTATTGATACGGAACTGCAGCAATTACTCCGGTTCCTGTGACTTATATGCTCATCCACAGGCGACTGCTTTGATCAAGAACTGGTCATCACATTTTACCATCATTAACTGTGACATTTTGAACAAAAGGCAGGTAAATCTCTCGAGTCTGATCACCTAAGCAACATACACCCAGGTAGCACAGGAACTGTACACACTGTCTACAAGGTCCTGAGATTTTTAGTGAGTAGCAGCCGTGCAGATTGAAGACTGACAAAAGCATTTTGCTTTGTTGTCAGCAGAGGGTTTGGAGTGGCTATTACCACCAGTGTGCCAGGAATATGGGAATCATTCAACCCTGTTGCTTTACTACTTTGAGGTAGGCTCTTACTAGTTTACATGTCACCTTCTAGGATTTTCTTTTGGGAGAACACAAAGACCATAAGGAACAAAAGAAGAAATTGTGCTTCTCACATTTTACCAGGAGGCATTCTTAGCCTCCAGTGAAAAAAAAAAAATGCAAAGCACCTGAAAGCAAAACTGCAATACAAGCAAAAGAAAAACAGAGAAGTGGCCTGAAAGCTATGAGCTGATGGACAAATGTCCCTTTTTCTTCTAAGATTCAAAAGAGACAAATATATTTTCGTGAAATAAGCACTGCTTTTTTAAAATTGAAATAAGAATGGAAAGGGTAATTTTTGTAGAAATATATACTCTGGCATCACATACAAATTGAATACTATAAACTACACAACAAATCTCAGTTCAGGATTATGTAGATAACCGATGCAAAGTGGCTCGGCTTGGAGTTCAGCATTTTATATACAAAAGACTTCAAGGAGAGAAAGAAAAAAAGTCACTCTTCAACATTTTTCTTAAAGGAAAAAAGTTCGGTAATGACCAAAACCACCTGTTAACAGATAAGGCCAGTATATCTATAACAAAATGTAGTTTGACAATTGTCAGTTAGATTTCACAGAGTTTACATTCTGGCCCAGTTATGGCATAGCTTAAAAATACGTTGCATTAGAATCACAGAATTATCAAGGTTGGAAAAGACCTCCAAGATCATCTAGTGCAACCATCCACCTATCACCAATGTTTCCCACTAAACCATGTCCCTCAGTACAACATCTAAATGTTTCTTGAACACTCCACCATCTCCCTGGGCAGCCTGTGGCAGTGTCTCACCACTCTTTCTGAGAAGAGTTTCTCAACATGCAACCTGAACCTCCCTGGCGCAACTTGATGCCATTCTCTCTTGGGCCTGGGAGAAGAGGTCGACCCCCACCTCACCACAGCCTCCTTTCAGGCAGTTGTAGAGAGCGATCAGGTCTCCCCTGAGCCTCCTCTTCACCAGACTGAACAATCCAAGCTCCCTCAGCTGCTCCCCATAAGACTTGTGCTCCAGACCCCTCACAGCTTCACTGCCCTTCTCTGGATCTCTCCAGAGCCTCAGTATCCTTGTAGTAGTGAGGGGCCCAAAACTGAACACGGCACTCGAGGTGCGGCCTCAGTAGTGCCAAGCACAGAGGAATAACTTCCCTGCTCCTACTGGCAACATTATTTCTGATACAAGCGAGGAGTTACTAGGTATTACATACCACCAAACACGTCGGAAGCTGAAAAACAACTCAAAATTGTTTTTTACTTTCCTTAGCATAAACTTAAGCTCCATCAATTCATATCAACTGCATGGTACCTTATTATAGCGCTGGTTTTAAACCAGATCAACTTAATGAATCTGGTATCCCTAGTTGGTCAATACTGGAATAAAAACTCTCCAAAGAACATTCACAATTAATCTACCTGTTTTCCTAAATCAGTTAGTCATTTCTAACTGCTCTTCCCATTGCAGGATCTTCATGAAACAACTCATACTAAGCTCAAAAATTCGTCCCAGTGAAAGCAGAAGTAGTTCAGGTTGCTGACAATCTCTCAGCCCCATTTTCATGCTATAGGTCAAGAATTAATGTACCGAATCAATCCAGTGAATTATCTACTTACAAATCAGCTCCAAAGATTCCTGTTTCCTGTAGGTTTATCACAATCTGTCAGACTACTAAAGGCAAGTCAGGCTTAAAATCTGTCCTGGAGATGTGTGAAGTTTGTATATCTGTAATAAATAGCTCACAAGAGGCAGACGTATCACCAAGCCAATCTGAAATGTGTGTCTGCCTGCCCATGATAAAAGCAGACTTCCACTCCTCATCTAAGTTTAAAAAATTACGTATCTGATTGATAGATAACTAAACTGCAGGGAAAGCGGGCAAAAGGATCAAAAATGCATTTCTTTGAATGTTGAGCTGCTGATGGCAGCATGGTGACTCCTCCTCTGCAGAACCATAGCATTTTTCCTTTCCGTTAATGCCAATGAATACTCAAAACAGCCAGATGTGCTTAATGCTAGATGCAGCGATAATGCATCCTTCCCATTTCACAGACTGGGACTGGAATTCAGCAAAGTTCTCACAAAGGCAATTCGGCCACATGAGCTGCTGGGATTCTGCACTACCTCTTCAGAAAGCTACTGTTATTTATTTTTAAAGTAGCAGTAGCATTTCTCTAATTTCTTGTATCTTTTTAACTGTAAGCTCTTTGGATACCTTCCTTTGCTGAATACCACTGAAAAAGCTCTTTTAAGGGTATCTTCATCAACCTAGTACAGCATTGCATGAGGAAACTCCTCAGCAATAGGAGCAAGATGGAAAGAAAGCAAGCTCCTTCTTAAGTTCACCCTTCATTGCTGTCAATTATTTTACCTTGGCCTTATCTTAAATCAGTGTTTTAAGATTTCCCACCGTCTCTGCCTTCTCTGTGCACTCTACCTTGTCCCTGCCCCACAGGGACACTTTAAAACAAGGATACCTCTCTCCATTAAGCTCCTTTACCTGATGAGACCACCTTTCTGCTTAAAGACTGTCATTACATGCTTGTACACAGAAAAGCTCAAGTGTCCTTTTTAGTGCAATCAGGGATTACTAAAACACTTTGAAGAATATTATGCTGATTTCTTTCTCAAGTAAAAGAAAATTATTCCTGGCTAGACAAAATAAGGAAGGTATTTATAAGCCCTCAGATTCATTCCTGATCGTATATTCTTGTGTATAATATGAAGAGTACAAATAATAAATACCATACGCCAGTATTTAGCCTTACCATTGTGACAGACAGCTTTGTATCTATTCTAGAGAAATATAAATCATGCCTGACTTTAACAAGCCAGTTATCCAGGCTTGACAAAGCAGTGTGAGCAGTGTAAGGCCTTCCTCTTTCTCAGGTCTTCCTTAGGTAATTTTGAAAACAATTGTGGATAGCCTCTTTAAAAAAAAAAAAATACAACAGAACTAGAAGATTCGATCTGGTTTTAGAAGTATATATCAGAAAACTCTTGTTCTATTAATATGACTGAGAACAGTGTTTAACAGTCACAGCTTCCACGAATAGCTATTCTGAGCAAAGTTGTGAAAAGTTGGTGAAGCATTAATTGAGTACTACCAAGTAGATAGCAATATTACAGGCAATACTTGCAAGTGTGTCTCAGGATCACTAGAAATAGTGATGAAAATGCAATAACTTCAAATAAATATCCACAACTGGGGGCTGGAGGAACATTCAGTTCAAGTGCCCTACTTCTGAGGCAAAAAAAAAGCTTATTTAATAAATTGTATACTTTGTCAGCCATAGTATGTGCTAGATGAAATGTGATACGTACAAAGATAGATAAGAATTCATCTCAGTCCTTTCTTCATATTTCAAACTACTCTCTAGTTAAGGTGAAGGTAAACTTTTCAGGTAACCTATAACCATTCAAGTCATTTCTACCAGCAACAACACACAAACATTTGCAAAGGTAACACAGAAATCTCATTAACGAGCACCCAGCCCAGTTCCCTCTTTCACAGTTCCAAATGGAAAGATATGTGCATAGAGTTCCTTGCAAACACACAGTAGCGCTCTAACTGAAGATGGCAGCTGGAGTATGGTTATATAGAAAACGTTCACAAGAAATGAACCTTTTCAGTGTCCAGTGGATGATGAAACAGATGTAAACAAGTGCAAAGCATTCAGCTTTTCATCTCAGCTAGCACAGTAAACTGATTTTTAAGCAGGTAACTATTTCCTAACCTGGGAAAATGACTATGTGATCTCACTGTTTTTTTGGTTGTTTTTTCTTTTTTTTTCCAATTTCATTTCTGTGCTCTCTCAGATTTACCAGACCAAAGGCTCCTGAAAATGGATTCCAAGAGTAGATTTTCCCAATAGAGGATGCTCCAGGCCATGGGAACAAGAAGAGACCATGCAGCTTTTACCACCTCTTTACACAAGTTCTCCCTGCTGACTTCCCAAGAGTACATTTGTTTTTATTCACTTATGCGAATGGTGAGAAAAATCTCTTCGCTATGCCATGACATGAGGGCAGGGGACTTGACAAACGTAGCTGGGCTGACAGAACCAGAACCCAGCATCCTGCTGCTGCTGCAGGAGAAGATCCCACAGATCTGCGAGAGGGGAAACAGCCAGCTCAAACAGACCTAAGTAAGACTCTAAGTAAGAAAACAGACTTCTACAGCGCATGTTTTCTCTTTCATTTGTCCCTGCATCACGTTTCACGAACTGCACTACAGAGGTGGAGATTACTGTTTGAGCTAGTGGAACATTACAATATCTCACATATATTGACTCAGAGTGACAACATCTGACTTCAGTTAAGATTATCTGTCTGATTCAAATGAGCTGAAATTTCAAGACTAGTTGATGTAAAATGACAGGAAAAGAAGCACTGCAGGTACATCTAGACAAAGAGAAAGCAGCAGTGATGGGTGAGATAAAGAATAAAGGCAAAAAGTAATTACTATAAAATGGATTTAAAATAAATAGTCACTTATTACTACCTCGGGTATAGAAAGAAAAATCTCATCAAAACCTAATGTTGTTCATATTTCTAAACTAGGCACAGGAGGAAAAAATTCCCAGTACCCACTTTAATCAAATATTTGCTGACACAAAAGATTTACAACCTTTAGCTTTCAGACTTTTGACTTTGCATAACAAGTTGAGAAAGACTTATGAAATAAAGAGAGTTGTGTTTCTTTTTAAAGAAGAGGCTACAAGAAAATGTAATTCCAGGTTCTCAGTTTATGCATATACATTCACAGAAAGGTACTCAAAGTATAAGGAGTTGAACAGAAATATTATGAGAGATCTTCTGCAGGATATGAGCGAAAACTCCACAGAAGATTCCCACCTGTCTTTATTACAATAAAAAGATCTTTCAAGCCCGTCCTTTTGAAATACCCACGTCAGGTTAGGAATTTACAAGGGAGTCAGTGCTCTCCTCTCCTCAAACTTGTAGAACAGGACCGTATCCATGTGAAAAAAATCCTTCTTCCTGAAAGAGTTAATGACAGGAGCTCTGCAACATACAGACCCATGGAACAGAGGAGGCTTCCAAAATATTAAGACTTGGAACATAGAATATCCAGTGAGATTATTTCAGGCTGGAAGTAGACTGAGATCAAATATTCAATTAGCCTGCAGCGTGACCCAGCAGACTTCCAGCAGTGTTTGAAAAAAAAAAATGAGCTGACTTTGTCACTTTCACTATACGGAAATATTTCAGGCAAGTTTACCAGCAGCAGAAAACAGAAGCCAAAAGCAAATTTTGGCAGCAGCAGAAGCTACAAAATAGTCCTAAGCAAAGTAGCTTTCATTAGCATCAGCATACACTTAAAAAGGAAGGAAAAACATTGAATTATGAAGATGCAATAGGCTATAAAGCCATATTCTCAGGCACAGAGAAATTTTTGTTGCAGAAAAAATAAGAGTCGCATCTTTCTGCTGAGGAGTCAGAACAAGATGGCTCTCACGGCACATAAGAATCTCTTACGCACCAACTTCTAGGAATATTCTTCAGGAAACGAATGCAGAAGGAGTGATGCAATTTCTTCTTATTAAGTGAAAAGATGAGTAACACCTGTGCTAACAGATCACTACCTGCAGGAGGTGCAGGGCACAGACCTGTGTGCAAGACTAGGTACTCTGAAGACCTGAGATAACTTGGCAGCTGGGGCCAGTCAGCTAGACTGTCAGTTCCAAGTCACATACAACAGGGCCTTGGCCATACGCTGCCTTTCAAAAAGAATCTCACTGCTCTTTTTTTCTGATGATTGTCTGAAGGCCTTGATCATTTCAGTTAAAGGTTCATTTCTTCCACACTGGCTTTCATAAACAAGCTGCCAGTGATTCCAAAAGTATTTTTAATAAATCTGAAACAGATCATTAAAAACTTTGATCTAAATTTTTGGTCGCAAGAAAAGCAGGTAGCATTTTCAATTATCAGACCCATCCTATACCTGGAAGAGAAGAAAGCCTAGTGTGGAAATTTTAAGTTTCTTCATGCTGACAGGGGGTAATTTCATGACAGCTACTGTGTGAAAGCATCTCACTACCTCCATGATCTGATACAAAACATCCAACCAGAATTTTGTAACACTTTTTTTGTCCAGAGAAAAATCTTCATAAACTGGTATGTTCTTCTTACTGTTACCTCAATCTTACAATTACTTTTGTACAGGATGCCAGTTCAAGTTGAAATCCTGGTATTAAAATGGAAAAAGAATATCTAGAATACGCTCTAACACTTAAGAGAACAAACCAAACATCTAATAAACCAACTCTGTTATGCCTCACAGCTCTTTAAAGCAGAGGACAAATCCCAAATTACTGCTTGAAAACCTCTCTGGGAATACAGAAGTAGCTGTTGGCATTGCATCTCTGAAGTATTCTGAAATAAACATGGTTAAAGTAACCATCCAAACTATTCCTTGATAGGAGAGATATAATTAACCTTATAAATACACAACATAACAGTTGTAATTTTACCCGGTCACAGACAAATCAGAAAACTAAAATCCCAAACTGCATTGAGAAAATGAAAAGGGATTTTCCTCCAATACAGGAACAAGAAACTTAAAAAGGATCAGCAAGTAGTAGTCTCAAAGTATAGAAGTAATAGTACTTTATGCAACAACTGCTCGACCACAGGACCCTGCATCCCAGGATATTGTGAAAGTTTATTTCTTTAAATAATTAAAAAAATACCTGAATAAAGTTATGGGGATTAAATCTACCCTTGTTTGTCAGTTACAAAGACATTTAAGAAGTCACAGAGCTGATCACTGGGGGCTGGCAGAGCAAACTGGAAAGGCACTTTTACATTTCCATGATCTCACACATTTCTTCACCATCACCAACCTGTACATGTGAGACAGGAGTGAGAAAGATCTTGAGGAAGACTATATGTGGCTGCTGCTGGTGGCGGTGGTTCTTTTTTCAGATAAAAAACTTCCAGTTCTATCCAAACACTTAATCTATTACTCCGTTCATCTATATGAACTGAAAAAGATTTATATAAAACACTAAATAAATGCATAAGGGCTTATATATGTATTCTCTTCACAGTGCTTTTGTTGTTATCTTGGAACACTTTGGTAGAGTCATGGAACATGTCAACCCACAGACTCTTCTATTTCATGGCTCGTTGGCTTTTGCAGTGGGCTGTGACAGCCACAGATGGGTAACAGAAGTGTATCTATGGAAATGAGAAACAGAAGTCTGCCTTCAGGTCTTCTCTTAAGCTCTTTTCCCCATGCAGGGAAGGGAACCTCCCCCATCCTTCAATGCACAGAGCAACAAGAGGAGGCAGCAGCCACTTGGAATGGAGATTGGAACCCAAGAGGAGGCAGAGGAGGAGGAAGGAGAAGGATACCGGAATTACGGAAAACTGAGGGGAAAAGCAAATAAAGATGAAGAAAAAGAGAGAGTCCTTCCTATAGCTAGATTTCTAGGTAGATACTAAGTAGGCTCCACTGGTATTCCACGTGTTCAATGCATTTCCAAGCTAACTGGTCTCTTTATACAAAGGTCCGTAAAGGTGTTATGGATTAGTGGTCAAAGCAAAGTAAAGATAAACCCAGTTTCCATTTGGGGAAAAATAAAAATAATAAGAAAAAAAATCAAATCAAGCTGATCCTTCATATCAAATTTTAGAAACACCAAAATGAAAAGTTCTGGTTTTCCCCTATGTTTTGATCAAAACTCACCGAATTTCATTGAATTGGTGACTTCAATCAACATTTAGATGAAAAAAATTGAATAAATCCATTTCAGTAAACAAACCTATCTATCCAAAAAAGGCAGTCCAAACATGATTTTCAGCAAATGCATGTTGTCTTTGGTGGTGTTTTATTTCCTCTGCACTGGCTGTTCAAACGCACAAGGCAGCGGATCTCCTAAGCCCCACTGCTGAAAGCTGTAAGAACACAGCTACAGGAAGCCCTCCCTGATTTCCAGATGTGGCTATTGTCCAGATCTGCTCTTCTGTTTTTGTAGTCACAAATGACACTTTCCATCCAGGTACGTCAGGTTGCATTACACCTCCTGATCTCATGTAAGTCTCATATGACCAGACATAGCTCAGCAACATCCTTGACTCTCAGAATAACATGTGCTTGCCACATGAAGATAACAGCTCATGAACCAGGCCAAGTTACTTTCTCAGGAATAATAATTTAATGAGAATTTTAGTTCTAGCACATCTCAGATGAAGACTGCAGAGCTATACGCAATTAACACTTACTACATAAACACATTCGCACTGCAGGTGGGTACTATAATGATTCGAGGAAAAGAGTTTATCATCATACACTTTTGCCTGATTCCAGTACCCCATTCAACTATTCACCATCCTGAAGCTTAGTGCAGTAATTAAATTCAAATTAATATTGGAAAACAGCCATCAAATGACTCTCCTAAACAAGCACTTAAAAAAAAAAAAAGGCAGTTATTTTGTCCTTCTGGAACTGTACCTGCCTAGAACCAAGGCCCAGGAGAGCCAAAATTCAGCCTTGGATCACCAAATTGTTTTTTAGTACATGCGGATAGTGTAATCTTAAATTCTGACATATAATCTCAGGCTAAAAATGCAAACTTAATGCTACAGAAAGAGCAGATTGACAATGTTTCAGTAAGATGCGATATACCATTTTAATTCTCCACTGGGGGAGACACTGTTTTCCAGGCAACATGAATATGCAAACACAGAGATATGCATGGGAGGGAAAACGCATGCACAGGGTGTGTGTGCCTGTTTATTTGTAGGGAACTATCTATCAAACAGGAAGAAAAACACATCAAGCACATCTGTGCCAGAACTGGGGACAACACTGAGGCTGCCTTGAGTACTTGCATCCTGAATGTGATCCTAATGGTTTCACAGCTACAGAGAAGACAAAAAACAACCATGTTTAAATATATATAAATCTCTAAACATATATATACACGTACACACACACCTTCCAATACCTGGAAACAGCATCCACTCACTTCACAACAGTACAAATATTTTTATTTTATATTTACATGTTTGGGAGGTATAATTTACACAAACACGTGTGTACATATGGTACCACAGAACGAAAAAAAAAACCCTCTCTCTCCTACATGGACAGGCTGCCAGGTTTTATCAAAATCTTTCCAGAGACAGATTCTTCCCTTCCAACAAACCTGTTCTATCCTCCACACAACCTGTGTTGGTAGAATGAATCCACCACTTTCTAGCATCTGTAATTGCACGGACAGCGCAATCTCAACAGCAGAAGGCCACCACCTTCAGCTGCCTCTGGTCCATTAGAGGCTGTGCAGACAGTCCTCAGCATCTCCCACACTTTTCCAAAGCACCTATTTACAAGAGAACAACCAGGGAAATCACAACCTGTATTTTAAGCATCTTCAACCCAGCTGCTCCCTGTTCAGAAACCCTCAACATAGCCATAACATGTGGTCAGTGGGCATCTTTCAGTAACACTGGATTTTGCTGCAATCTGCCTGAAGACATCCAACCTACAAGGACTTTCAGCTATTTGGAAATTTAAGACTTCTTCCTGAAGTCTCCAAACCCACAGACAGAAAACTCTTAAGGTTCCAATCCTCTTTGTATTGTCATTCAGTAATTTCTATGCTGAATGGATTCATTTTAATAGTAACTAGATTTTTTAAATTACTAATCTGTCTACAGTCTCAGATCTTGCTGGATCACTGATTGCCATCAGCAGAAGATTCTTCCAGCCAAATTATGTCTTCAGCTATACCTGAGTGACTCTGTTCAATTTAACTCAGCAATTGGAACTTAATTAAAATTTTTGTTGGAAATGTGTGGGCCAGAATAGGAAATGGTTCATCACGTCAAAGCTGCATTAGCTCTGCAGCACTGATAGGAACATGAACTAATAAAAACTTTTTGTTCATACTAAAATGAATACCCTGGACTTTCATTAGACAGTAGGAACAACTGCCATAAGATGAGAGTCGTATCAGTGAGCAGATCTGCTCACTGAATTTCTCTGTTCAGACAACCACTTTTCAAATTAAAAACTGCATTAAATAAAGGGGATCTCAATCACAACACAAGAATATGTAATTTAAATCTACTTATCCTGCGTATAACTGGCCACAGAAAACTGTGTGAAATGTACTCAACGTTATTCAGAAAATTGAAATGGTCCAAAAGGTTTGGATCTGTCCTTTCCAAGCACGTGCATTTCATTTATTTTGACCTTTAATCCAAATGTCGTCATTTTCTTCAATTTCAACAATTACATACAGCGTAGCTAAATGCTCCTTTCTGCATGGTTAGCTAGAATTCTCTTTTTTTTTTTTTGCTAGTATATCACCTTACATTTCAATTATGTTAAGATACTGATTTTGAAGCACAAGGACAATTTTTTTTTTTTTACTTACATAGTGATTTTCTACCGTAAACCTACCTAACGCACCCACAACAAGCTAATAAAAGAGCAAGACTACAAGCAAAAAAAATGAAATTTCCTCTGCTGGGGCTGACCCTACAATGGAAACATTTCAGACATCTACAGAGCAAAACCATACTGTTGGAATAAGTAGGACAAGATTGCTGAAGTCTGACAGAGTGGCTAAAAAGGCTAAATTAAAAACCCACAAATTTAGGCTTTTCCCTTCTGCATATACTCACAGCTTTTTTACTCACAGCCATCTTATTCTAAATGTTGAAACTACTGAAGATTGAGGGATGAATACTCACTCAAAATAAGAGAAGAACTGGATTTGACATATGCCTGATTTTCTCATGCATGCTCCCCATAACAGCTATGCCTTTTTGCTATTAACCAGACACTCAAGTTTAACTTTTAAGTAAAATAATCACCAAGTTTTCATTTAGAATCTAACACTCAGTTCAGTGCTCTTCATTAACAATAAGCATGCTTCTAGGACATTCTATTTATCATTCGAATTTTTAAGATTAAAATCCTACTTCATGTTATTTTTTCTAATCAAATGTGCAATCTACAATACAATGTAAATTGATGGATTAGTTTATATCACTAACTTAAACTGTGGATCCAGCCTCAATGCTCAAGATTTGCCAAACTACTGCCACTGAATTCCTTGCCAACTAGTAATAAATACTCCTCCCTTCCACAGCACTTTACTTCTTCAGATTGGAAAGCATTTTATAATGGTCACTATCATTATCTCTGCTATTATATAGCTTCTATGAAACAAGAGTGCCTAGAGGGAAAAGTTTTATGATGCTTTATTCTTTAATCATCTTCATTTTTAATTGGGACTCCAAAGAGAAGTTCAAAGTATCATTAAGAATCTGATTCAAAGAGTGTTAGAGTTAATGGAAAGTCTCCCTTCTATCTTACAAAATTTCACCACAGGGTTCCAACTGCTTCTTCTCTCTATTGCTTGAATACTTGAATTTTGTCTTGGTTTCATTAAGTCATCCTAAAGCACGAGAAATTTTTTTTTTCTTTTTAAATTCTATTAAACACTCACCTCAAACCACTGACCATGTGACTGCATTTTAAGGATGACACAAGGGTCTGGTTTTGAGAGGGCATCCCTGTCTGATATGCCTTTGCAGGCAACCCGCAGCTCCACTTTCGTCAGACATGGGCTGTTAAAGATTCCCAGGGTATTGGCTGCTGACTCATAGATGTTGCTCATTTTCTTCATTCCTTTTCCTGTAAGGAGAGAAAAGGTCCATTAAGAACACCGCAGGCACCGTACAACCCTTTTGTCCATGCAGAAGCCAGCACACATTCAAAGACAACAGCCTATGAGAACACGCCATTGTGAATAAGAACCTGAGCAATGGGGAAAAAAAAAATCTATGGAAGAAAGGCATAAATCATCCTTTATGTTTCAAAATAAGCCAAATTCATAGTGAAACTTTCCACCATGGCCCTGAACTCTTGGGGGTGAACAGTGACCTCAGCTTAGAGCTCTGTTCCTGCTCTCAGTGCCACATTTCCTCAGGCAAAAGGGGCAGACATGGTGGTAACTCTGTATTTCTCCTGAGAATGCCTTATTCCAAGGCTTAATTAAATTTGTTCAGCGCTCCAGTGATCTGTTTCTATTCCTTCATACTCCATCTAAAAAGCACACACTTCGCCTTATACGAACTTTGTGTAAATTCATTTGAAGGCCCCTTTCATATCAAGATACATTTTATTCTCTATTTCTGCACTTATTGCTCTTACTGCTGAACATTACTTCCCCCCATACTCAAGCAAGTAGTCGGGATTGATGGTCCATGCAGTAGGGCAGGGTATTTATGGTGGCAAATCTCGCTGCTATACACTGTCTGCTCTTTTGGGTCAAGAACCTCTATTAATGTGAACACAAACGGCTGAAGTAGTGGCAACCTCTGACCATTATTTCATTACAAATGTCAGCACCACCACAAATCTTGCAGCTTGAGCTTTTGCTCAAACAGAAGCAACAAAATAAAAGCAATTTTAACACAGCAAGAAATTACTACGCGATCATTTTTTCCCATCAACAAGGCATTTAAGAACACTTCAATTTACTCGTTCCGAATTTCCCAATCCGACCCCTAAAAATCTGTTTGCCAACACAAGGCTTAGCACCTTCAGCCCACCTCTTCCTCCTCCAGTCATAAGAGCAGCAAAAAAATTTATGTCACCTTTCCAGAGGGCAGATTTATGATACTGGGTCATAGGCAGTTGGTTTTTTGTGGTCTGTTTCTAAGCTCCTCACTGTCTCTTCCACCACCTCAATTCTCAGAAGTTAATGATTTTTGAGAACTGTTTTGATAAAAGATAACTTCTGGTGTTTCGGAAATGAAATTTAAGTTTTCCCACTCTAACATTGACAATTTTGAAATAAAAACCAAAATCACCTTCAAAATATCAATTTTCCCTATGAATTACAATGGTAAAATTGGAACAGCATTTCTAAGCTCAGAGTAAGCAGACTTTGCAATACAGCACGGAGATCTAAGAAATACAAATAAATTTGAATTCATGAAGTCTGAACAATGGAACAGATGATCTGTTCTCCTTGCAGATGAGAGAAAGGTACATAACTAGGTACAATTCTTCAAAACTGTTCAAATCTATCCAGGACCTTACCATACAGCCACATCCTGTTGTGAATTCCACCCCACCCCACCCCCAACACACACGTGTTGGTTCAGTATGATTTGAAGTCAAGTGGATGGCCTCCAGCCACTCTCTCCAACTCAAGACCTACGTGCAAATTTCCTTAGAGTAAAACTGGCTTTTGAAATGTGAGGCACCACCATGATAGTGCCTGACAGCCTAGGATCACACCAGCTCACTTCAGACCTTCCCAATCACCTGTAAATGCTGCCACCCGCACTGTATTCCCATGATTTGCCACCAGGAAATAAAAACCAAACCTAAACAAATGTGGAAACAGGAACAGCATTAGGATGCTTTATTAAGCGCAAACAGAATATCCAACTTCTATACCACGCACTCCTACACGATGCTTTCGCTTCTCATACATTTTCAGCTAAGGCCCTTGACACTAGATGACTAGCACCACCAAACACTGAAGTCTTTTACAGAGTGGGGAACAACATCTTGTGCTGAGTCAATTCTCTTTTTTGATGGCAAGATCACAGTCCTAGCCTGAAAGCAATGGCAAGCACAGGGGAACTGGGCTCCAGCTTATCAGCACTACTGATAAAATCATAAGTTGAGGAGCAAAGTCCTGCATGCAACAAGGACCTGATGTGATACTGCTGCTAAGCATTACAGTAAGAGTATGGAAAAAGTGCTGCTAAATGTAATGATGAAACCATACTTAGGAGACCAGTGTCCTTTTTGTAGCCTATTTTTTCTTTTCAAAAAGGGAACAGATTACAGAGGAGGTAACTTCAAAAAGCCACTGCAGGATCACATTTAGCTTAAAATTGCAGAGTCAACTACATGTATTTATACGTATTTTGCTAGCAATCATCACAAATCTGTGTTTTCATTCTATTTACAATATATTCTTGATACACAACGTCAGAAATTTGCGTATCCATCATCTGAGATTACAGAAACCAGTTAGAAGCTGAGGTGGAGGGGAAGGACTGTTAACTAATTATTCATTATACTACAATCCCATCTCCTTCAGAAAGCTGCTAACAAGCTCAACAAGCTCATCCCACATGTTTACAAGAGATTTTTACATGTTGCCCTTTCCAAACTGAAATCCATTTGAAAATTGGGTTAATTCTGTCTCATGCGCATCTTGTATCATTAATGAAATGTCATCTTTTGTGCAGAAATAGGTTGGTGATTTAATTAAAACATATTACTTCAATGCTAAAGAGAAGGAAAAAAAGTAGCAGCAAGGAGGAGATACGTATTTTTCTTCCTCCCACAATAATTATACACTGTTTTTGTGGACTGGTAGTTAAGTATAAAATTATATTTCTTTTTATCACTACAACTATTACTTCAGCTTTTACAAGTTCTAAATTTACCAAAGGAAAAGATCAAGCCATAGTCTTATTCTTTTGTCC
Source organism: Numida meleagris (assembly GCF_002078875.1). Classification (NCBI taxonomy): domain Eukaryota; kingdom Metazoa; phylum Chordata; class Aves; order Galliformes; family Numididae; genus Numida; species Numida meleagris. The sequence goes on from NC_034410.1 coordinate 42,119,640, forward strand.
CATTATATTCACTTAATATAATCACCAGTTTGGGCTGTTGCTCTGATGTCATGTTACCAGGAAGTTGAGGACCAGGAAAACAGCTATTGAGCCCACTGAAAGTGGCTAAAAAAAGTATTATTTTACGTAAACAGATACAAGTTACATTGGGTAAGAATATTTTTTTCCCCTCTTTTCAATTAACTACATACAGAAGGAATAAATTATTCCATTTTCTTTGCTAGCAACTCTTCCTTTTTCACTTGATTATGAACTTCTCATTCTTTGAACGTCCACAGGGCTTTAATAATATTCACTGATTAAGAGCTGTATCTGTGAGAGGAAAGTAATAGCACAGCTACGAAAGTAAGCAAACAAAGGGATCTGGTCACAATCTACTGAAGTTTTCAGTTCATTGCTACGTGCGTTCCCTTTCATTTCTGCTCAAAAACAGAAAAACAGTGCATTATTATATGCTAACCAAATTTCACTCCCACACAGTCTCAATAGCCAGTGGTAGACTGCACAGATCATAGAATCATAGAATCATAGAATGGCCTGGGTTGAAAAGGACCTCAAAGATCATCGAGTCTCAACCCCCCTGCCAAGTGCAGGGTCGCCAACCACTAGACCAGGCTGCCCAGAGCCACGTCCAGTCTGGCCTTGAATGCCTCCAGGGACGGGGCATCTACAACCTCCCTGGGCAACCTGTTCCAGTGCGTCACCACCCTCTGTGTGAAAAACTTCCTCCTAATATCTAACCTAAATCTCCCCTGTCTCAGCTTAAAACCATTCCCCCTTGTCCTATCGCTATCCACCCTCACAAACAATCGATCCCCCTCCTGTTTATACGCTCCCTTCAAGTATTGGAAGACCACAATGAGGTCTCCCCGGAGCCTTCTCTTCTCCAAACTGAACAAGCCCAGTTCCCTCAACCTTTCCTCATAGGAGAGGTGCTCCAGCCCTCTGATCATCTTGGTCGCCCTCCTCTGCACTCGTTCCAAGAGCTCCACGTCCTTCTTGTGCTGGGGGCCCCAGGCCTGGACACAGTACTCCAGATGGGGCCTCACGAGAGCCGAGTAGAGGGGGACCACCACCTCCCTCTCCCTGCTGACCACTCCTCTTTTAATGCAGCCCAGAAGATCAAAAGATCAAGGAGATCCATGGAGTCAGCAAGAAAATAACCCAGTAATTTTAATAAAGCAGCTTTAGCAATACAGTTCCCCAAGTGATCCTGCCTTTTCCCTGAGTACTTCATCACTGATAACACGGTAATGAAAAATGATCATTAGGCACAGGAGGTTTGAGTACTTCAGCACTGCCTCTTGGGGCCTGACCCACGCTCACACTAAACACACTCACTGGCTTCAAACACATTCCTCAAGCTTTGAAGATTTTGTGTGCTTCCATGATACCTTCCATTGCAATGCAAGACCAGGATACACAAAATAGAATATCAGCAAGATTTATAGAAAAGGATGACATTATAATGGGTCTTCAGGTAGAAAAGCTTTTACAAGTTCCCTATGATTATTTTCATGTTCAGCTTCAGCAGAACAGAGATTATTGTTCCCTCCAGGGAATGATACCAACAGACATCAGCAATCATTTTTCTTTAAGAAAATTTATGTGATTGGGTATTCCCAGTCTCACTGAACTACTATGCTGGTACCAAGGCTTCCTTAATTGTGAGAACCAAAGCCCACTCCTTTTTAGTTATCTGTGTGGTTGGAGAATAAGCTTTCTGCAAATGAGCAAAGATGAGAACTCACATTGATCATAAAGCCTTGATTCAGCAAATTGGTTAAATAATGTTCCATGCGTTTACCCAAGAACTTGCTAGGAATCCTGGCTTGGCCCAGGGCTGAAGATAGGTAAGAAAAAGCCCAGAGCAATAGCATAGAAAGGAAATCCATCTTTATTGTGAATATTTTATCACTGACTGTAAACCAGGAATCAACAATAGTGTTCATTGCCCTATGTTCTCTCTGTACAGCAACACTTTTTCCCCACAGCAAAGGGGTTTCTGTAACCCATTACATTTTTTGACGGATCTTACAATGGAGTATTTTTCCCTTATGGCTAATGAAAATTCCCTTGTTGCAGCAGTGACCATTACCTCCTGGCCTTTCTCTGTGCATCTCTGGAAACTTCTCACTATCATTCAGAACTATCTAAAACATGAAAATTCAACTACTTATCTTTGGACACACTCTCAGACTCCAGTTTATCAACCACATATCTCATTACAAGACTCTTCTCCTGTCAGTATTAAAACCTAATTCTCATCAGCATCAACTACCATATAAATTGCTACAGTTCAAATGATCACAGCTAATACAGACAAAATGCTGGCTGTTAAAATTAATTTGAATATAAATTACTGTATAATGAAAAGCCAACAGGTTAGCTAGACCCTCCACAGGGTAGTTTGTGCAATTAAAAGCAGGATTTTTTTCTCCCTCCTTTTAATTCTGACTCATACAACAATTAATTAGGATTAACGTTACAGCTATCAAAGTTTGAAAGATCTCTTTGCAAAATGGGCAATAATGATAAACTCAGTAAGCAAGGAGTACCTGGAAAATCCACTGCAGTGATATTGCAAACAATGAGACAGATCTGATAGTGTAAGTAATTTACTTGGACAGAAGAGGGGAAGGTTCAGAATGATGTGCCAGCAGTGCAAATGGAAATATACAAACACTGACAGTTCAAAAGGACTCATTACCATAGAACCAGTTGGTTCAATTATAAGGGATAATGGAGAGTCACAGAAAAGAAATTAAGACATCTAATGTATGACAGAACAATGTACAGAAGTGTGCTGCACCTATACAAATGACTTCAGTAAAGGAAGGCAAAACCCCACAATTCCTGGAGCACTGGGAGATACTCCAACATGTTCATTTCTGCTTGCTCTTCAGTAGATCCCAGTGAAGTTAAATTTACATGGTGCAATGCAAAAGATCTATCAGGATCAGCAGCTAAAACATATGTATGTTATTAAGATTAATCTAAGATTCTCTCTTGTTCCTTTACAACATAGCTAAAGTAATCTCAATGTTCTCACTGTCATCCCTCCATTGTAATGTGCAGGAGAAAGGTCATTAACACAAAAGACAGGAGACTGAAGAGATAAGAGAACAAAATAACTTCTCTAGGAAGTTGGCAGAGAATCAACAAAAGCCAGCTTTAATTACATTTACTGGATTTACTTCAGTTGCAAGGCGTTTGCGTCTCCTGAGGAAAGGCCAGCTCATGCAAGGCTTCTGTTTTGCTCATAAAAATGATACTTTCTAATACAGTGGCGTGTCTTAATGTCATACCAGAAGGCGGTCCGTTGGGAACAGTGTGTAAGACAGACTCATCAGCATCCTGACACGCTGTAACAGCTAGCCCCTGAGTCGTCCTCTTTCCCTTAGTGCTGTTTCCTTAAAAACACCTGTCCAAATCTTTCACTCAAAACTCAATACTGCCAAAAAAAAGCATTAAGTGGTGCCTGGGCTACTCTTCCTAAGGAAAAATGTCAACAAAGTCACAACAAGCTGAGGATTCACAGGCAGGAGTGAGTAACATGAAATCCCAGTAAAATTCAGGCTGCCAAGTAACTGATTCATTCATTAGCTCAGCCACTGGGTCCAGGGAGTATTACTGCTGCAGTGGTGCCTGAAGCCCAGGTCACTGAAAGCACGGGGACATTAACCTTGATACATAGAGAAAATCTGGGCCACTGGATCCAATTAAAATACCACACTGAGGAGTTTCACAAAAAAAGTTATCCTCTTATATGCAAGCCACCGGATCTAGGTTGCACATGTGGTTTGTGAATGTTGCATGCAAGCATAGTAAAATCACAAAAACGTTACTGAGTCTCTCTGATCAGCTGCTTTAAAGCTGTCCCAGCAGATGGTACAGATTTGAAACTGCTCATCTCTAGAAGCTATTCCAGTTTTCTTGGTTTTGCCAGTTTACTGCTTGTACTGAGCGATACCTCAAATGAAACACGGGCCAAAAAAAAGCCAGAAGTTTTGCTGTTCTGAGGATCTATGTTTACTGTTGTGAAATTAGCTCCCTAAATTAGGTATTAAAAACAAATTAAAAAACACAGTGTTTGTCTTGAAAGCTCTGAAACCTAGCAGTATAGTTACTTTTTGAGAATCTTACATAACAAAGCTAACTGATATTCCACGATACTTTCAGAGAAAGATAAATCCGGAAGAAAAATAAAACCAGCACTCCAAGGTATAGCAGTTATAATTCTGCTATCAATCCCAGTTGACAGCCTTCAGAACATATTCAAGCGAAAATAAATGTTCAGTAAAATTAGCCAATCTGAACAACATGCAAGATTAATACTTTACTATGTTAATCCTTCCATTATCTTCTGAGCATACACAAAATATATTTGAAATGATAATTACTTGCTATCCCTGCTGCAAAAGCACATGGGCTACGAGCTTCAGGGAGCTGCAACAGCAAGTTGTGTACTGCAGTTAGACTCAATTACACTGAAGTATGTATACAAACACATATAATGTTTGGAAGAGTTTACCCATTTACAGATGTAACATATTGCAAACTGCTCATTTTCCTCTACAGATGGCCTTAATGTTTTTTTCTGCAGGATAAAAATGATCCTAGAAGAGAAGCAGCTTACTGCTGCTAATCCAAAATTGGAACATAACAAGCAACAGTGAAGAACTTCCCATTCTCCATTGAATTTCTGCGTTCGTAATGCAAACAGAAGGTATACTTACCACAAGTAAGCTCAGGAATTCTTAGCAGAAAGAAACTGAATTCAGCCACTACAGAGGAGTATTCTACAGGCCACGCTGAGCCTAAAACCAAGGCAGAGCTTTAAAGCTGAGCTGCTCTGTGTGTCAGGACAGGAGCAGAAGAAAGGCAACAACTGATACTGCTGCAAGGAGTTGCAGCAGCAGCCCAAGCTCATCACAATTTGGAGTCACTGGAGTAAGCCTTTTCCACTTTCCTGTTATTTAGGTACTTTGTGTTTTCATATAGCAATCGGTGTTCAAGTGCTTGAAGAGTCACTGCATGACTTAGGCCAAGCACTCATCACTGCTGTCTCTGCTAACAGGCAGGGATATGGTCACACTGCAGCTCCAGCTGTGGGCACTAGAAAATCCTAAAGGAGAAGGAGCTCTGCCAACCAAATTGTATTTATTCTGGAAGTGCTCATGTCTTTCCTAGATTAATTTCTACACAAGTTTTCCTCCATGCAACTGTATCTTCATCCCTAGTATGAGCGCTTCACAATCACGGTACCACCATACTGAGATAGACTCAGTCTCTGAAGAAACCGAGCGCTGTTTTGAGAATCAAATTGATTTATGAAAGAACTGCAGCATGTCATCAGCTCAAACTTCTATCAGTGCCAGGGCACCACTGGTGCTGGTGCCTCACTGCTTCTCTGCTACCTAAGCTAGGTCCTGGTGCAGTGAGATGGCACAGATTCTCACAGTACCTGACCACCTGGGTCCTGGGAGCACCACAGCTTTGCTGGAATGTTATAACAGAGCTACTAACACCAAAAGGGTAAAACAATTCAGATTTTCTGGCTATTCATGAGTTTGGAGATGGAGGAAATGGGTTTCAATTCTTAAATAATGCACGCAATAAAGAAAATGCAATAAGAACTCATACTATTAGTACCAACAGAAGTCCGTCTGCCAACCATCATGCTCAAAGAAGAGCAAAAGAACTGCTGATCTTTACATTACTACTTGATAAGAGAGCATTTCATGAAGTTCACATTAAGTGAGCATTATCCCTAAATTCTGAGCACACATTGCATGGGGCTACCACATCCACCTGTCCTTAAACAACAAACTTATACAGAGTGCAATAAAGTGAACTTACTGCTACATTGAGTGGTTTGTTAAAATGACAAAGAATAAACAATGCAAATATTCCAGCAGTGACAGCACTTCAGTGAGAAGAGATGCAAGAGGCTGCTCTTGAAGTCTTAGCTGGATGTGACCACTTCATAAATGCAAGAGCTTTGGTCATGTTTGTTCAGACATGGTGCTGTATGAATCTCAAATTTAAAGAGACATTCCTGGGTTCTCTCTCCAAACCCGTAAAGCCAATAATTCTCTTCTCCACTCACTCTCAACTGCTTCATTGAAATTCATCTGCCACTGCAGATTATACGATCATAGGAAATTTCATTCATCAGTCCTCAGTTCTTCATAACATTCTTTTGTATCAAGTACAAGAGAGAAAATGAGGCAAGAGGATCCAACACTGATAAAGCCCACTGAGGTTACCTTTCTTCATAAGGGAAGAAGTAAAATTTTACTTGTGTTGCTGATCTGTTGGGCTCTGCTCTATAATTTAAGCCCATACTCGATGAGAATTGCATTTATGGAGTTTTTTTTTCTGGGTCTAAACAAAGTACCTTGAAAAGAGAAAATGCATACTATTTAAGACCTGCAAATCACTTTCTACTGTGCTATCAGGGTAATAACAGACCTCAAAGTGTACAGAAGTTTAGTTCAAAAGTATTATTCCCTATATGTTTCAATTTTGCTACAATGATTTTACTTGCCACACTTGACACTAATTCCACCAGATCCTTTGCTCTTAGACAGAATGAATCAATGGTAAATAAACATTTCACAATGAAAACATTCTCAGAAACTGAGAGCAGAACATGACATGAGCATGAATGCTACATTATCAGACAAAATATAAAACCTAGAGTTTTCTATACAGAAAGCATAATTATGATTGCTCTTCAAACAGAAATGTATAAAACACTCTCTTTATTGTAAAACAGATGCTTAGCATCAAGGAGATTACATAGAGAAGGAATAGCAAAGCAGGGTCACCATGATGTACAGCAGTCTATTTTCAAATTGTGGTGGAAGACCTCAGAAGAGGAGCTTACAGGCAGGAGGGGAACTGATTTTTTTATGCAGGTAGATAATGATAGCACAAGGTGGACTGGATTTAAACTGCAAGAGAGGAGGTTTAGGTTAAATTTTAGGAAGAAATTCTTTACTCAGAAGGCAGTGAGGCATTGGCACAGCTGCCCCGAGAAGCTGTGGGTGCCCCATCCCTGGAGGCATTCAAAATCAGGTTGAATGGGGCCCCAGGCAGACTGATTTAGTAGTTGGCAACCCTACCCATGGCAGGAGAGTTGGAAGTGGATGATCTTTGAGGTCCCTTCCAACCCAAGCCATTCTGTGATTCTATAAGACAATATTTGATATTTGATAATTTGAAGCAGTGTAAGTGAAGCACAGAGGAAAGAAAACAAGCATTTTACTTGAATGTAGCTTAGGTAGACGTCCAAATTTCTGGTTTGTTTGAGGCAACACTGGAAGTTTTATAAGGGTAAGTAAGATTGCTGTCAGAACTTCACTCAAAAGTAATGCTTAGAGTTCTGGTAAAAATATGGGTGTGAAGCCAAACTGCAACATCTGGTTGTAGCTGCCATTCTTGGCTTCATCACCAAGAGACAAATATCAAAACAAGCCTGCACAGATTCCTGATGCTGATGGAGAGACTGACATTTCCAAACAGTACAGAAGAGCAGGAGCCCATGCAGAAGCCCCAGAAGATATCCTACAAAGCCAAAAAGGGCTGGCACTAACTAAACTGGGTTCCAAGCAGCCACACAAGCTGCCAAAAATTAAAGAAAACAAAGATGGGAACACTACCATTTGATCATTGTTCAGAGCACAAAATAATCTATTCCCTAGCCAAGTATTTCTATCTAGATTTTAACTTCAGAGATAGACATAATACTCTGCATCTATACATTTTTAGAATCAAAATGTGCAGGATGACAGTAACTAAAGCAACAAATGATACCAACAGGTGATGCCAAGATTATTCATTGAATACTCCAAATACACAAGATATTTAAGATGGCCACTGTGTTCATTCATGTCTTATCCCTGATCTGCTTTAATCCAGTGCAATAGGTCCAATAGTAAGAGAGATTTTCTTCATAACTTTCTTAAAAATGTGTCATCATAATTTCATATAAGTACTTGTCTAATGTGCGAACATGCTTCAATCTGCACAAGTGTCAGGGGAATCCAGTTAAAAAGGCTTTTGTGAATACAAACCTAAGATAATAATTTCTGTTCCTCTTTAGTGGTAGAAGACTTGTTTTTTATTTTGTTCTATGTGGTCTGCAGTCCCCACAGGTAGAAGTGCTTGGAGGGGAGAAGAACAAACACACACACATAAAGCTATGAGAACACAGCTCACAATAAATGCACATCCTCACAATATCAAAGGTATAATCTCAGTGACAGATCTATAAATACTTTTTCATGTAGATCTGCATAATCAAATCCAGCCCTGGGTACCTATAGAAAGATATACTAAACATCTCTAAAACATTCTGAAAATATATGCCCTTTTTAGAGCTTCTTGACATTTCAGTCACAAGCACTGCCTGCCAATTACAAACATTATAGCAATTCAGATCTGCTCTGGTGAATGATGTATAACATTCTTTATGCTGTGGAGCCTAGATTCAAATGTTACCTGCAAATTCTGCCCTCTGCAAAAATTGTGTTATACAATAACCAGGTGCTTGACTGCAGTTTCACTAAGCCTGTAATGAGACTGAATACACAGTCACATCATTTAGTGTCCTAAATTGCTCTGACTCTGGAGTAAATACATCAATGAACACTGAGCTGGAATATTAAGTTACAGTAATACATCAAAGCAAGATGTTAATTTGCTGATATGTTACATAAAAATGGTTTCTGTATTTCACTGAAGAGTTCAAATGATTCACTTGTGTAATATGCTATTAAATGAAGCACATAAATAGAGACATCTTAAGCATTCACTTAACTGAAGGTAGAAATAGAAAGGACAAAGATTTAATACTTACTGGAGAAAATTTCAACCGTTTTTATGAGATTCTTAGCACAAGACAGAAAGCCTAGCACAAAAATAAGTTTCCTAGCTGAGTTACTCTTCTTTCAGGATATAAATTTTCCCTCTTTCAGAAAAGGGAGCATTTTGCAACACGTTAAGAAACGTGGTTCAGTCAAATGATTACAGCAGTATTTCTTACCTAGTTGCATCTTCAAATATGGACTTTGAGCTTGCCTTTTCCATTCCCCTTCTTTTTCTGCTTCTGAGAAGCTATGTTTTTTCCATCTATTGTAAGTACTTCCATCTTTTCCACTTTATGCTTTTGTCAAGATTACGCTTTCAAGCGAGATAGTTCTAAGAAAAATTTCAGAGCAGCTTCTATGTAACTACGTCATGTTCAACAATGATGCCCCAAAGGAGCTCTTAGAATTCCTCAGCCACTGACACTGACAAGACACTGCATTGCTGAAGTCAAATTGCACTGGGTCTTTAATAAAGGTAATGGAGGTAAATTGTCTCATAAAAGTAATTTAGGTCTCTTCTCCAACCCCTAGATCAAAGCAGGTCTAGTCAGAGTAGGCTGCTCAAGGCCTTGTCAAGGTGAGTTGTGAGTATCTCCAAAAAAAATCTGACTCCATCTTCACTATGCTCTCCTATAAGGCAACTAATGGCAGCACTAAGACCACCTCCCTTTAAATACTTCTCTTAATACTGAATAAATCTTGCGTTCAGATCCTTCCAGGACTCCCTGTGACTCCATTCCCCCTCTACTCTGTTCTCATGAGGTCTCATCTAAAGTACTGTGTCCAGATCTGGGGCCCCCAGCACAAGAAGGGTGTGGAGCTGTGGGAGCAGGTCCACAGGAGGGCCACAAAGATGATGAGAGGGCTAGAACACCTCTCAACAAAGAAAGGCTGAGGGAGTCGGGCTTGTTCAATTTGGAGAAGGCTCTGGGGAGACCTCACTGCAGCCTTCCTGTACTTCAAGTGAGCCCATAAACAGGAAGGGAGGTAACTTCTTGCATGGTTTGATAGTGATAGGACAAGGGGGAATGGTTTTAATCTGAAAGAGAGGAAATTTAGGTTAGGTGTTAGGGAGAAATTCTTTACTCAGGGGGCAGTGAGGCCCTGGCACAGCTGCCCAGAGAAGCTGTGGATGCCCCATCCCTGGAGGCACTCAAGGCTGGGTTGGATGGGGCCCTGGGCAGCCGGATCCAATGGGTGACAGCCCTGCTCATGGCAGGGGGTTGGCACTGGGTGGGCTTTAAGGTCCCTTCCAACCCAAGCCATTCCTTAATTTTGTGATTCCTAGTCTGACTTATCTGATATGTTTCAAAAGAATGTCTGGTTAACTCAGATAAAGCAATTTGGGGCAAAGAAGTAAGAAGATCATTGCTATTTTCTGCGTGTTAGGACAAGAAGTCAAGTTTTAGAAGACTATAATTACCTAAAACAAACAGCATATATCTGCTGCACCTAAACAGCTGCATCCCTAAGTGGTTTTACAGGAAGCCTTTTGCAATATATGACAACTTCAGCTGGTCACACCCCACAAACAAAACTGCAAGCTCTTGAACATTTAATTTACACACTGCCTACGGAGTAACTATTAATACAGAGACAAACATCTTTTATGGGGGTGAAGTACTTCACATGCATTCCTACAAGGGACACTCAAGAAAGGAAAAACAAATTACACTGAGTTTAGCCTGGGCTGATATAATGACATTTCTGAGTAGAAAGGTGGATTAGTAGAATACAGTGATGATAAGGAGAGCTTTAAAACCTCATCTGTTACTCCTTGGTATTATTGAATTCGTGAGTAACTCCTTTGAGTCAGTGAACGCATTTGAACTCAGATGTGTTATCTGGAGATCTCCCCCCGCTCAGAATTTTGCTACTCTGAGAAATATTTAAACTTGCTTCTACATTCCAATTGTTTGAAATGAATTATCATTTCCCTACGTAATATTTTAAAATTAAAGCCTTAATTTAAATTGTTGTGCAGTTTTAAAGATATTAATCTTTCTTGTTTCCTCAGCTTATCTACCTGCTGCCCTTTACACGAGTATTTCTTACTGCAGTGAAACTTAGCAGTTGGTTAGAAAAATTACTGCTTTAGCTTCTGCCTCACACGTAAAATGAAAACACTTCAAATTTGCCCATTACACAGAATTGTTTAGGAAAAGAGAAGTCTGGAAACAAACAGATTGATACAGACTCTAATAAGGGCTCTTACTTTTGTTAATAACGTTGTGGCTTTTTTAATTGCTAAACAGGTTGTAAATTTTTCAGTTTGCTGCAGCCTGCCTCTATGATAGATGCTAGCCTTGCCTTTCCTCAGTGGTAAAAAGCAATAACCAAAAATTCAGCTCAGAGTAGAAGCCATATTTTTTCTAGCTTTATCACCACTATTCTTATCTTTGAAATCTTTGTTTTGTATTCTTTTTAAACAATAGCTACCAACTTCCCCTAACGATGAGATAAAAGATCCAAGCCCTTAAAACTTAATTTTCCGTATTAAAACCTAAGAATTAATTCTATACTTAGAACAATATAAAAGGCCACATGGCAGTTTCCCACCCTCCAAAAAGGAAAAGCAGGTTTTGACAAAGCATTTAAGTAAAAAAATCATATTTCTGTTTATGCTAAGTTTGGTCTAACAAAGGACAAAACGACACACAACTTTTTAATTTGAATGCATGAAAACTCAAAAGTATCTTGCCAAATATCAGTCCACTTCCTACCCAGTACTCAGCCATTTAAATTTTGGCTATGAAAAAAACCAATCATATTTAAACCACTGGATTTGCAGTTTGCTTCAGAAAATGCCAATCCTCCATCTACAATGACATAAAGGTAAGGAACCTTTCTTATTGCTCCTCAGACACTCACAGGCTCAAGCCCTATTCTTTCATTCTGGTGACATTTTCATTCACAATACAAAAGCGCAATAGTGAATACAAATACCATACAGTGTGTAAAACTATATTACTTAACTAAAAACTGGCAGCTAATTAGCTAACATGAGAACAAAACCACAGGCTTGGGGAAAAAGAGAAATCGTTTCGATCTAGCCTGGCTTAGTCACTTGTCTGAACTTATTCCACCCGGTACTAAACTGGCAAGTACTCACCACCACACATCAGCAAGATCAAGACCTGCCATCAGGAGACACTGAGCACATGCTCATATTTAAAAGTGTAATACATTTTGTTCTAAGAGGCTGTTCAAAGCATAAATTGATTGAAACTACTCCATGCAGAACACCAAGCAGCACCTCCAAACACCTCACATCTTCAAATAATAATTTGAAGTCCACCCAGTTTCTCACCTTTCCCCTTTCTTCTTGATGAGCTTGGACCAGTCCTGCTTCTGTCCTCGTTTGGCACTGTTGGAAGCCATTTCTGGCTTCCTCACTGCTATGCATTTTTACACAATCCTAGTCTCTCCCCACAATACACTTTCTAGTCATCAGCTTTCCATTTCATTTTCCTTTCCCTCTCTCCTCTGTAAGAATGTCTCACCATACAGAGCTGTTATCCAAGGTCAAACCACACAGAAACAGATGAATCCCTTAAATAATTAAGTTTGGCTTGATATACTGCTACGACTATCTGAACTGAAGCATTTGGGTAATGCAATTCATGGTGGAAAGGGTTTGGCAAATAGAAGGACTGCTGCACTCTAAAACTATCAGCACTCGCTTATGACCATCCAGTTAATTTCCACTATTGCTCAGATAAGCAAGACCACAAACGTACAAATCATTAGTGTCACACCTGTGAGTAGGGGGATCTGTTGGTGACCCAGAGGGAGAAAGCAGCACCTCTGGTTAGCCCTCTCCCTTAATGATCCATTCTACAAACTACATTTTAAAATAAGGGAAAATATGCTCAGTTGATCGGCAAATTCCAGAGTACTTTCTTCTGCCATAGCACTTTGCCCTTCATGAAGTTTGCACTTATCCTAACAACCACCTTTGGGATTTCCTACACCCCTCCACCTCAGATCAACAAATTCTTTAGGTACAGATCACTGCACTGGCTCTTAGTTCACCAGTTCCAAGCCAAAACACAGAGCAAAAAAGCTCACTGACCAACCTGCTACCTGCAAGCCTCAAAGACAACCCCCACGTAATTACCAGTTATTTGGAAGAAAAAAAAAAAAGCCAATCTTTTCAAATAGTAGAAGTTAACACTAAAGCCCTTTTCTTCTTTTCATCTTAAAGAAAAATATTCACCCTACTCATGTCTTCAGAGCAAAGTATTACAGGGTAGCCAAAGGGCTCAGCTGCTGAGACTGGACAGAGCTCCTGCAAAACCAGTGGCCTGTTCTTTTTCCAGCAGCCAATGTTTTGGCCTAAACATAAAACGTAGGATGCTTCTTTTGTCCTTTACTACTAACACAGTAGTAGTAATGACACAGTTTTCTTCAGTCAGAAGAAAAGCATATGGCACAACCTATGACCTATCTTGTGATAATCAAACCAGACCAACTGCTTCCCTTTCCAAATGGCAGTGAGGTTTGCTTCTGACCAGTCCCACACCCAACCCACAGTAAGACTGATCCCTGCCAAAATCCTGACACACTCAAAGCCACAAGCTTAGATCTGATAAGGGCACTATTAGGGTGTTTAGAGGGACAATTATTGGTACTGTGGCTATAGCAGAGTCAAAGTGAGTGACAAAAGCCAAAAGGCAGAAAAGGACTTGGACCTTTATGAAGATCAAATATGAAGATGGAAAGGTGTTCCTGCCCCTCAGCATCCTCTTAGTGGGATTTCCAAACATTTAACATGCTGCAAGACTGAGTCTCTTGAAAAGACAGAACCCAGTAGTCTCCTTCAGAAAAAAAGAAAAGCCACAAAAACAACACAGCAAGCAGCACTTCTCTTTTAGAAGCAGCATACTTACGACTTTCCCTTTTTATTTGCTTTTCTCTGCCAAACTTATCTCGCCCTTCTGTCCCATCTCCACACTGGACAGCTTCCCAATCTTTTTTGGCAACAATACAACGTCACACACACTGCCAGCTCAGACAGCTGAATGCTGCTCCAGGATGAGACTTCAACAGGTAAGACTGCAGTGGACACGCAGTGTAGCAATAAAGTTCTCTGCCTCCAACAAGAATAGTTTGAGTGGAAACAGGGCTCATTCAGCAAGCAAGAAGAAAAAGAATATAGATCCAGATTACTGAATCAACTCTGTCCAGTAAGCTTCCCTGACCAAAGTCTGCAGCCTGCTCCAAAAAGGGTGATGATTACTACAGTTCATAATTGTACCAGGCTTGCCTATCCTCCCCCTGCAGCTCCCTTCAGAGCAGCAAGTGATTGAACTTAAATAGCATACAGAATGCCTGATTTATTAAAAGGCAAAATCCTCTTTCCATGAGACTTTGGTCATATAAGGTCAAATCAGAAAGAAGAAACATCACTCACTGGTTGGTCACAAGCATGCAATAAAGATGGAAATCAATATTTATTAAATAATGTTGCTTGTTACTTAAATTCAATTAAACAGCAAATACATTGAGAACATTACCACCTTCTTCATGGACATTCTGCAGTCACAGGGAGAGTGATTGCAAAAATTCATTACATAAAGTATCCATTCAAAACTATTTGCTCAGTTTAAATCATTTTATGGCTATAGAGTTTCATTTCCACAGTGTTTCTGCAGGACTCTAGTGGTTCTAAGCCAGAGCCTTCTCTCATTTACCAAAGCATTCTTGCAGCTCATATGAGAAGGGTATTCCTAGCATGGCTGCTACACACTGAGCAAACAGATCAGATCCTTACAGCTAAGTCTTCACCATGTACGTGGAAAAAAAATTACGAGTGACAGAAAAGAATTTCAGTAACTGTTCTTCAGTCAGATCAAAGTAATTTTGTCTTTTTTCTTTTTGTTAGCATTCCTAGATTGAAAGATATGCAATACAGGTATGTAGTTTCCCCTGATCCCTAAGACTCTCTCTAATGATACCCAAAGGCTGAAGAGCTGTGAATCTTCCATCACAATTACACACAGCTTGCACTAGCAAGTACTTCATTCTTTTTATTTCCCTTGATTGTAAAAGGAATTGATTTTTCACCTAATTCTAGATCTTTTAAAACACTGTAAATTGCATTACCAGATTGGAACATAAATCTTTACAGTTCAGTATATTTTTCCACCTGAGGAGAGGTATAATAAATTAAATCATGGATAACACTTGAACGGTGAAGCATCCAGATAAATATTTAAAAAACAACTTTATATAATTTAGTGTCTGAAAAAAAGAAAAGACAACCCACAAAACCAAATGCGCTCCTAAAAGTGACAGAGCTGCACTGAAGCAGTTGTTCTACGCATCCTTTCAGCAATTAGGTCACTGGAAAAGGAAGAAATTCCAGTCCAAAATTTGCCTGCTTTAAAACCTACTGTCAACATAAAGACACTATTTTCTTCAAAGGGTAGCGGAGTCCCTGTAGCCACGTGATTTTGCAGTATTTGGAGCAGGAAAGCTACAGAGTGTGTCATCTACAGACTCATATACTCTCAAAACAAGCAATAAAATTGCCACCTGAAACTGCAAAGGCCCTTCTGCTGCAGAACTATCACAGGGAAAAAAAAAAAGGCACATGATAACTTCCTAAGTGTTGTGACACACACAGTCTAGAAGGTTTGGTCAAGTACACAAAACATATTATGCTCTGGCATCTCCTGATCTTCAACTGCTTTGCTTCTTAAAAGGGAGAGCTGCATGAAGTATGTCATGTTTATTCACAAAGCAAACCATAAGCAGTCAATCCATTCCAGCAAACAAGTGTCTCACAGACATCAATAAGATGAAGGGTTTTTTTATTGCATAGACATCTGCCATTCAAACTAAAGTGCAATGTGACAGCAGCAGTAGGCTTCCCTCAGATGTAGGCCACAGCAAAGTAGATGCTGTGAGGAAATACAGTCTGTGGCAATCATCTCTGTATAAAGGAGCTTTGCTCACCTGCTTGCAGTCTTTTCATATGAGATAACAGATTACTATGTGACTATGGTTACCAGCATGGGCACACAACAGTCAGATTTTTGTAGCAAATATACTAAGTGCAAAAGTTCTTGTGCCAAAGAGTGTAGCAAAGGTGATGGGAGGCCAGCACTTGGTTAGCTTTTTTTTTTTTTTTTTTGTATTGGGAGCACTTCTATAAATAACAGATATGCAGCAATTGGAGAAACAGAAATTTCAGGTCTTATTCCAAATCACAGCACAGCTACACACTGTTATTTTGTTCATCCTTCCTACACAGTTGTCTACAATTTCTGCCTACCCTGTCTCTTTTCTGCTCTTCACTCAGTCTCAGCCTGAATGAAGGCCAGAGATTGAGACTGAGAGAAGGGGAGACCTTTGTTTGGACCACCAGTCGCCTACCAAATTCCCTTGTTCAAGCAGCTGCTGGCCTGAAGAGCTTCCCCACCCAGTTTAGTCTCCCAAAGCAACACTTCTCAGCTTCTTTAGAGGTGGAGGGTGATACTGGTAGATTGGTTTTGAAAAATGAAAACCTCCCCTGCCTCTTGCTCCCTCAAGTTCCATCCAAGTCTTTTTGCTCAGAAAGCTCTACATCATGCCCCTAACCAACAATTTAAGCTTGTATTTCTCTAGGCTCAGCTCGCTCCTCCTCACCACTGTGAAGCACTGCATCAACCTGTCACCTGCTCTCACCTCCTCATCCAAACTCCCCAGACCCAACCATGGTGTTGCCTGGCTATTCTACTTGTAAAGCAGCAAAATTTCTTCTGACAGGTTCTTGGTGATAACCAAGTAAAATATTTGTGGGTAAACCAATTATACAGAAAGAGTCAAATTTACCTAACTGATGAAGGGGATCTCTGGCTACGCAGCACTCCTTCTCAGAAAGCAGCCTAGGTCCAAGAGATGCTCTCCCTCCAGTGGCTGGCCCTTACACAAGCCCAGGACGGTTCCACCCTAGATCCACCATTCTGGTCACAGGTGCAAACAATTTGCCCGTGCTCCCTGGACCAGCCACACTTCCTCACCAGGTGCTCAATCACCAGTTCAAGCCCTGACCTAACAGTTCCCCTACACTGGCCCAATTCAATTCCCTTGCCTAGTTTACAGCTCCCCTTCCACCACAGAGTAACACATTTTTTTCTTTTCACAAACATAGCTCTTGCTTCATTCTGCTACGGGAACAGCCCTTACACACAAACCTGACCTGACCCTGTAGCTCTGGTGCAGAGATGCATACATGACCTGGACAACAATCAGAGCTATGAGATATGTTGCCACGTTGGGCAAATGTTCAGATTTGATGGGTTTCAGGCTAGTTTATAGCAGTTCTTATATATATACACCTACTTTTGGCTGATAATTTTTGGAATAAAAGATTGAAACTGCCAAATTTCAATTCTCTCAACCACAACATAGAAAAGCTAATTTCATTCAAAAACCACTGTAATTATTTAAAAAATACAAAAAATGTCACTTTCTTAGAACATTACTTGAGGGATGTTTTTCCTCTCCTTTGCCATTATGAGGTTGTGCATGATACAGAACAGAAATCTCAGTATGAATGTTCATCGAAGTCCACAAGCAGTGGAGACTGGAGTACTGCAGCGTGAACTGTTGGACGACCTTAATAACAACTGGCACAATACTCTTCCCTTTTATGTAAAGGGATGCAAAGCAGAGTCTCAGCTGTCCTAGTACTTAAGACAATATAATGTTGTGGTATATGCAAACAAGAAAAGCATTCATTCCAAAGGAAATCCATCAAGCTTTAAGCTACCATCAGATTATGCCTACATTAAGAGAAGCATTTCTCTCCATTCACCCAGCATAGCAGGAAATAACCAACCCCCCGGAGCTTACAATTACTTTATTTCTTTAAAATGACATTTAAACTAACTTTCAGCATCCATCAAGATGAACTTCTGCTAGCATTGCTGCCTGAAATAATTCCATGTGACTCATCAATTTGCACAGGACACTGTGAAAGGCTTTCCACATTCTGAAGAAATTAAGTGCTTAATTTAATCCATGTGCCTTTTTTTTTTTTTTTAAATTATTCATTTATCCATGAGAACATAAGGTTGCAGGTCTGGAGTTATTTATAGACACTGAAATGGAGAACAGGAC
Source organism: Numida meleagris (assembly GCF_002078875.1). NCBI lineage: Eukaryota > Metazoa > Chordata > Aves > Galliformes > Numididae > Numida > Numida meleagris. Next base: position 42,137,630 of record NC_034410.1, read on the forward strand.
ACAAGTCACTTGCTTTGCTTATTTTGCTGGGCAAACTCAATTCCTGTGTAAAGTGTAAAAGCTACTAAGACACTAGCTCCCTCTTTTTCTCATCCTCCCATGGTTCTAAAAAATAAAATCCCAACCAGTTAAGCAATCACATTACCGATTTGATATTGATTTGATGGGTGGACTGTTCAATGGATGAAGAGCAGGCGGCAGGATGAAGACCAGAGAGTGGAGGTAAATGGCTCAGTGCCTGGATGGAGATCAGTGACGAGTGGTGCCCGCCAGGGGTCAGTGCTGAGACCAATAATCTTAAACGTTTTCATCAACAACATTGACAGTGGGGTCAAGTGCACCCTCAGCAAGTCTGCTGATGACAACAAGCTGTGAGGTTCAGTTGACACATCAGAGGGACGGGATGCCATTCAGAGAGACCTGGACAGGCTGGGGCAGTGGGCCAAAGTGAACCTCATGAGGTTCAACAAATCCAAGTGCAAGGTCTTGCACCTGGGTTGAGGCTATCTCCACTACCAATTCAAGCTGGGGGATGAAAGGATTGAGTGCAGTCCTGCCAAAAAAGACCTAGGGGTACTGGTGGATGGCAGCTGGCCATGAGCCAGCAAAGTTCCCTCACAGCCCAGAAAGCCAACCATATCCTGGGCTGCATCAAAAGAAGCATGGCCCGCAGGTCAAAGGAGGTGATCCTGCCCCTCTACTCTACGCTGGTGAGGCCTCACCTGGAGTACTGGAGAGTCCTCAGTGGAGGACTCAGTACATGAGAGACATAAACCTGTTGGAGAACATCCAGAGGAGGGCCACAAAAATGATCCAAGGGATGGAACACCTCTCCTGTGAGGACAGGCTTAAAGAGCTGGGGCTGTTCAGCACGGAGAAGAGAAGGCTCCGGGGAGACCTGATAGCAGCCTTCAGTACTGAAGAGGAGCTACAGGAAAGAAGGGGACAGACTCTTTAGCAGGGTCTGTGCTGACAGAACTAGGGGAAATGGCTTCAAACTTAAAGAGGGGAGATTTAGGTTGAATATAAGGACAAAGGCTTTTACAGTGAGGGTGGTGAGGCACTGGAACAGGTTGCCCAGAGATGTGGTGGAGGCCTTGCCCTTGGAGACTTTCAAGGTAAAGGTGGATAAGGCCCTGGGCAACCTGATCTAGCAGGGGATGTCCCTGTTCATCGCAGGGGAGATGGACTAGATGACCTTTATGTATCCGTTACAACTCTAAGGATTCCATGATTGTATAAGAACACAGGATCACCTAACGGTGGAATTTCCACAGATTTCTGTACTGGTAGCTGGCAGTCCAATCAGTACCTTTCAGTCCAGATTACACACAGCCACTGAGAAGCACGGAGTGATCAAACAGTCCCAATGGGGAACATATCAGATCAAGTAACGGTGATAAGAGCTATCTAAACCTTTCAAGACTGTAGCACAGCTCAATAAATCTTTTTAATGTTATTTGACAGTTTGGTTTCTTTACTAAAGTAGAAAGGAGCACCTCATCCAAACCATCATGAAGGTTTTGCCCTGGAAATATCCTCCCTACTAAAGAACTGGCCAAGAGAACAGACACCCTACTCAATCACAAATACTAAGCCAGCTGTAATATTAGTTCTCAAAGATATATCACATGTTTTTTGGAAGAGACCTCAGCGAAAGGAGATGTAAAAGAAAACTGTGATTTTTTTGTTAGATGCTGTTATTTTTTTCCCTTTAACATTACATTTCACCCATCACATTCATCAATAAACTTAGCAGGACACTGTCTGACATTTTAAAAAATGCAATCAATTATGAGAAGTCATGCTGTTTGAGAAAAATTTATCCACACTGAAAACACGAGTTTAGCGACTCTCTTCAAGACTCTCTTAAAGCTTTTAAATTAATCTTCTTATTATCAACATTCAAATAGCATCCAGATGCACCAGATCATTGTGTTAGTCACAGTGGATTAAATCTGCAGGGAAAAATAAATATAATTTAATAATTGCCTTAGCCTTCTCTGAAGGTTTTTGATGATCACATTTGAAATTCACTCACTCATGGGTGTTCACTGAGTACCATCCTTTTACAGTGGTTGAAAAACAAACAGGATTCTGGGCTCTCAAATCCACTTCCCCCACAACTGCTAACCCACATAGCTTGGGCTGCCAGTCTTCTCACACACAAATCAATGCAAGCACATTCTCAGATGTTACAGATCCCTTCCCATCAGCTGGGAGAGACTCTCAAGTTCTAGCAGTCAGGGGCTGCAACGACCAAAACGTTGAGGAAATACACACGGTGAGAAGCAGAAAAGACAGATACCATTCTGGGGCATCACATATCTTTCCATGGACTTCCAAAAGGAAAAGGAATTCACACAAAGAGGAGATCATTTCCTTTCAATCACGTACTAAGAGCAGAATATGAAGTAATAAATAAATGGCTAGAAGTCTGTGGAGCTGCTACAGTATGTAGCCACACACCCCTACTTACCATATCTTATTTCATAAGATCAGCTGTTTTATAAGTGAAAGTGTTAGCAACTCCTTTCACCTGATGTGTTGGAGCCTCATCAGCACAACTGCAGCCAGGTTTAAACCTTCAGTACGCAAACAAGTCTTGCTTAGAAGAATCTAATTCCAATCTCTTTATTGCTCACCTAAGGCATTTATTGCACTTAATAGGCTATGAAGAAGGGCAGCCAGATTGATCCCAGGATTGTAGAATTGAAACTAATGGGAACTGCTATAAAATTTTAATATATGCCATCTTCCAGACGAAAGGAGAATCCAGGGGGAACTGACCTTTGAGAGTAGAAACCTTAATAACACGTCAACAGTGGAGTTACTTTTTCAATACAAAAGTGAATGATAAAATTAAGAGAAATTGTACTATAGTTGTACTGTATAGAAATAACTCTCCAAGGAGAGAGTTATAGTACACTTAAGTGAATTTATTAGTTATATAAATGACTTAAAAAAAACAGCGCCAAAAAAATGCTGATATAGTTGCCATTGATTTCAAGCAGATCTGTGCCAAACCATCAACTATGAAAATAGCTCTGTGAACACCATCGCATCTTAACTTCTGGTTATACACCCACAGTACTGACACTTTATGGCAGCACAGTCCTCCTGCCTAAGCTCTCAGCTCTTCCAACCCAATACTGTAACACACCAATAACTTTAGCCACGGCAAGCAATTAATTTTCAGTATGCACCTGTTAAAAGGATGTTAATGCAAGCAGTGACTATGCAGTGAATTGTAGTATTTTTATTCTGTGTCATCTATATTCATGGTTATCTGTTTCAATGCTATACCTCTATACCTCATTTCTAAGATTTTCAACGATTTTTTTTTTTTTTTTTTTTTTTTTTTTTACAGCAACAAGCAGATCATGTGGTCCTCATTCCCTTCAGAAGCCTGCACAGCCTATTTGGCTAACAGTGCAGACTCAACCACAGCAAATAAACCATACAGAATGACTTCTGCACAGCACTTTTGACTCTGTAAGGTAGGACAAGAGAACAGTAAAAAATCAGCAATACAAATCAATACCTTGAAAACTACATTACCTTAATACTTGAATTTGCTATGAAAAATTGCCTAAGCGCAATTGCAAAATTAGAAATCAGTTCTTTAAGGAATTACTCAGTCTCTACTTACCAAAACAGCAATTTTACCCTTTTCTGAACATATATCATTAAATCAGAACAAGTTTAACCATTTCCTCTTTCTGCAACCAAGCTCCTCAAGACTCAGGAGACCAGCCCATGCCTGATGAAATAGAGCAATTCAGTAACTTGATTAAAAGGACAGAGCTGCTCAACAAATAGGCCCAGCAAAGATCCTGTGTTGAAGCTTTCATGTGCCAGACTTTCAATTTCAGAATGATATTCAATAAGGGCAATGAATTAACTAATCAAAAGGACTGGCATGAGTGAGTTAGAGGTGAGTGAACTTGAACTGAGGAAGAAAGCATGTGTGTAGATTGAACAGAAAGGATGATAACCATTCACACTTTCTCCTTTAAAAGGACAGTATACGCTGGAATATCCACCTTTCTCACACTTCAGAGGTACACTGGTCCCTCAACAGGATAAAACAAGGATGTACTAGGAGATTCCCTGCACTGTACCATTTCTAAGTATTGATACCAGTATCCCCAGAACACCGTTTTCAAATCCCTCACTTTACACTTCCAGTTTTTATTCAAGATGCACCAACAGCTAGGCTGCCAAGCAAGCAAAGCACCGCCAATGCCAGAAAAGGTCAATTCAGGAGTAACCGAATTGAGAATCCTATTACTGTGTGAATTATAAAGCAGTTCTCCCAATTGTTAACCTAGAGGCTGCACAATTCAGTAGTACTAGGAACAGTGCATTATTAACAGCATTTACTGTACCAGTCACACAAGATTCTATGATCATTATCTAGATGTGCTTTGAAGAGAGACCAGCACTTCAGAGGCATTCAGACCACTCCACTCAAATACTGCACAGAACTGAGACGATGTTTTGAAACATCTCACAACCATTTACTCATAAGGCTATCTGACTGAGCCATCCAAGCCACCCAATGGTCTTGTGCACCTATCTCTGCTGAGCAAGGGACATTGCAGGCTTCCCAGAGAAGAGGCGAAAGCAAGAACCAGGGAAGAAGGGAGATGAAAACAACTGTGAGGAAATAGACATTTTTAGGGATTCATGTAAATAAATGTTTATTTACATGCCATACCTAGTGGCAATCTCACTATATGCCCCCATCCAGAGTGAACTCATGCCTCACTACAAAGCTCCAGAGGCAGCAGAGCATGTACCACGCTGTCTGCTGATAGTTAACCTACAAACTTCCTCCAGGAGCCTGTGATGCAAACGCACAATGCGCTCCTGGCACCAGCAAACTCGAGCCACTGCACAACACTGATAAGCCTTCATTGAGGCATCAGTGTCTTGAAGCAGCAGTCTATCTCATTCAAATCCATCTTGCACATATTCCATCCTTTATAACTAACCTTTCAATAGCTTTCCCATCTTCTTTTCCAGTTCATAAGCAGCATCCAGCAGGACTACAATATTCACCAAGACTGGCAAACTAGAATCCCTTGAAGAAAAAACAGCCCTTCCTAAAATAGCTTTTTCTTTTTTAAAACACCCAGCAATCCTAGCATTTCTTTAGTTACTATAGTCCGTATGCTATTTGTATTTTACTTACAATCCATTAGCATAAAGAGAGTTAAACGTGTACAGGTAAGGCTGGGAAAAGCATCTGTTAGACTTCATGCAGGTTAAAACAGCCCTCTCTTACAGATGACAGATTCAGGTCAGGGAAAGTCTAAAATGGAACACTATTACCATGTACAACACAAGGAATGGGTCATTAGTGCCCTTCCCCCCTACCCCAGCACACTTTCAAAGAGACCCAACTTAAATTTGATCTTGTGATGCCACACAAACCTCTGATGGAAACATACACAGAGATTTTTTTGGTGCTTTTATCGTGCCTGTAGTCATGTGCGGCACAGTCCCATAAAGAAAATGCTGATATGACCTCACTGCAATCAGCAAAGCAAAAGAAACGGGCAACAGAGCTGCAGAAACATTTATGCAATGAAGTATCAAGGCAATAGGGAGGAAATATATACATGCAATAGGGAGGAAATGTATACATACATATGTGTATACACATACATATATACACACATTTCTTGTCACTTTACAAATTAGCGCTCTTAAGAGGAGGGTTGTTTTCACATTTTATCACCCAATTTACCACAGACACAGTAACAGAGCAGAAAATAGAAATATGGGCTCTCAGATCTGTTTCTATGGCTGCCAGAGATAAGAAAATGAGTCACTGAAGTCGTTTTCTGGTTTCTTATACCATCATTAAATCGCTAAATCATCAGATCTCTCCTAGTCTAACACTACCGCAGAGGAATGCACAGAGCTCTTCCTTACTCAATTTTATTTTCCCCAAGAGGTGCAAGAGCTTGGTCTTACTGTGCAAAATCAGTAGGGGCATTATCTACATCAAAATCCAGACATGACTCAACTAGATGTGTGCATTAAAACAAATATAGAATACAACATAGATAGGTTACCAAATCCCTGACAAAGATGGTAATGTAAGAAACAGGTTGCAGAACTGGGGCTTTATCTTAAGGGTAGACAGGATCATTGCAAGCAAGTTTGATCCTCTACATCAGAAACTTACAAAAGTTGCACCTAAATTTTAAAGCAAGCCTATAATTTATCCTTGAGTGACAGAAAAAAAATTCTAAAAAGAAAGATTTTGAATTAGACTTCAGTAGCAATGAAATCACTACAACCATAAGTGCATCCAGAGGTTAAATACTCCCACTTATTAAAAAACAAAACCCGCAATACCTTACTCTAAGACTTTGGCTTTCACAGTGTGTCCAGTTGACAACTGGATAAGCATTTTCCCTTTTTTAATACTATATGAGCTTAAAATTGTTTTGCTAAGGGATCTGTTAATTCTTTCTATGGATCAAGCCTTATATTTCATGTATAAAATCATGATAATATGAAAGATTTAGGAATTTTAAGAAAATTGCATCTTTCGAGATTGCTGCTACTTTGAAGTATGCTAGAGGTACTTTTTAAGGGGAAGGAAGAAGGGATGAGTGCAACAGTAAAAGCTTTTTCACTCCTACGTGGCATTAAATACTGTTCCACCAATTCCTGTTGAGAAAAAAAAAATGGGACTTTTAGCACATAAAATATGGTTTCTAGAGTTCAACACAGCTATTCTACAAAGGTAGACAGATAGTAAAATTGTCTTGTGAGAAAAGAGCAAAACGAAAATGAAGACTGCACCTTGAACTGCAGTTTGCCTGAAAACTACCAGCACAGTACGGTAAGCAAAGAGGAGAAAAATTAAAAAATAATAAAAAAAAAAACCACCAACAATTAGCTATTTTGGGATACAGACTTGAAATGATGCTTGGCTGGGCTTGATGGATATTTACAGATATACATCTATGTAAAAAGATATATCTGCTTAAAAATAGAACCTGTTTAACTCAAAATTGCAGCAAGCTAAAAGTGCTTTACACAGTAAGGCTGGATGCTTATTAAGAAGAGATCTTTAAAATAATCAAATCCAGGTGAGGTAGAACAACCAATGCTGTGTCTTTGTCTACATTCAAAAGACTTTGCTGGGACACCAGCATCACAGAATCATCACAGAATCACAGAACAGTTTGCGTTGGAAGGGATCTTCAAGATCACCTACTTCCAACCCTCCTGCTAAAAATTCCTTTTGGACCTCCTTGTACATACGGGTAAAAGCACTTTTACACAGTTAAACCTGTGCTGATGTTAGGCACGTGTACTGGTGTCAAATCAGGCTCCACAAATTTCTTCTGTAGGCAGCTGTGCTGTTTAAACCTGTCATTGTCCCCTCCCTCCGTAGGGCTCTGATGGTAGGAAGTACTCTCCAGACTACTTCCAAATGCAGTGAGCCAACTCAAACTCACTACAACATAAAGCAAGTTAAACTAATCTCACAGATTTAACCTGAAGCAGACTGGAACATTCTTACAAACCTTTTCTACTTGCAGAGCTGTGGAGGCACAACCTCAGGCAACATGGCACTGGCAAATACCAGTGACCTAACTTGATTCCTCTTCCAAAGACTGGAAATAGCTGATGGTATTGGGGTGATGAGGGTGGGAAGATCACCAAAGTGCAGGTAAATATTTGCTTTTGTTGCTACAGTTTCTCACTCCGGTTTGTCCATTGTTACGTTGCCACATACCAGTGGCCCACCAGTATTCACCTATCATTTTGCAATGCTGAATAATTTAAAGTTGGGAAAAAAAAAAAGAAAAATCCTTGCAAAAAGTCCTGGAATGTATTTTCATTTTCATCTCCTTAAAAAAAAAAAAACAAAAAAAACCACACAGGACATTGCACAGGAGCGCCCAACCAACTAAAACCATTGTATAAACTCACCAAAATACACTAGTGGCTAGGGAAAAAAATGTTCCTTGATATGTACCAATTCTTTCTGCTATTTATGACCTACACATTAGCAGCTAGGTCTTCAGCTTTAGGGTTTCAAACATCTGTTAACGCTTGAACACAGAGTAGAGCCGAACCTATATGAGAGAATGACAGCAGATCCTCTTCCAGCACCACACAACACAGCATCCCACTAGGGTCCACACCACTGCTCAGGTCTCACCTGTATCTGTGCTCCCCTCCAAGCCCTGCAAGTTCTCAGCTCAGAATACTGCATAGTTCAGCCATATCTTGTATCTCACCTCCAGCAGAACTCAGCTGCTTGTCTTCTTGATAATAACCAAAGGTGATGTTGATTCTCAAACATCACCCACTGCTGCAGGCGTGTGGCTTTAAAAATATCATACAGTATTGGAAGTAAATGACAGCGCAGTGTAACATGATTTAAGCCACAGTCTTCAACATTCTTCCAAACACTCATTTGGCTGCCAGGCTGGAAAATGTCGAAGCTCTAAAGGTTATTAGACTATGGTTTATGACAATGGGAGTGTGAAAGTTTGCAGTCACGATAACATATTCAACTTAAAAGAGAAGAAAATTGAAGACATGATTAAAAAAAACTATACACACAAAAGCTCTGACTGTCCCTTTATGCAGTTGACAAAGGAGCTGCTTTTTCCCTCCTCTACTCCCTCATCAGAAGTTTTTTTAATCTCAATATATAATAAAAACTAAGAGAAAAAGAAAAAATAATGTAATGGATTTTTCTATGTGCATTCTGCAAAGCATTTTTTTTTTGTCTAGAAAGAGGTACTGCAGTTTACCTAAATTGACTCTTGAGGGTATTACACTTAGAATGAATGTTTAATAGATGTTAGCTCAGTTGAAGAAGTAAATAGCTCATGAAAGACAAATAGCTCTAAATCTCTTCATAAATAGGACTTTTTCCACAAGTGCTTTCACACAGCCCAAAAGCACGTGTGCTCTACTGAAATATCACGGGCAACTATTTATGCTTGTCACTTAATCTGTTTGAGCAGAAATTAAATAATGTTGGGATCAAGCTTTCTGCTCTCTCTCAAATAAATATAAAATATTGCAGAAACCGTTTTTAAGGGGAAATGCACCTAACTGCATGTTGGACTGGGAGTCCCAGCATCCCTGTTCTGGTCCTCACAGCCACAGATCCCTGCTATGATTGCAGATGAATTGCATAACCCTGCTGTCCCTCAGTTCCCAGCAATGCTCATGAGTCATTTAAACACCAAGGCCCAGAGGAGCAATGCTATTCAACATCTGTGAGAATTCATAGGCTGGTTAGACTGACTTCAAACACAGTTTTTTCATCTTCCCTGTCTTTTCTTCTTCCTTCAGCCTTTCATATTGCCTCTTCCTTCCCTGGGGAAGTAAATCCACTCCCAAACACACACCTTGCATAAGGGGCACCCTGACAGGGAGTGAAGGCAGACCATCTCCCTACATTGCTGCCCTGCCACCCCTCACACTTAATGCTGTTTCCCTAAAATACCTTCATTTCTGACTGCAAGAATAACAGTAGAAAAAGCTGGGAGTGACCACTGTCCCAACAGCTTCTAAAATCCTGCACAATAGCAATGCTGCTTAGTTTCCAAGCAAGTCGAACAGTGCAGAAGAATTGCTGCAAATGTTCAAGATGAAAAAAAAAGAAAAAGCCAACACCTAGAGTTTTCAAATCTCAAATCATGACAAACTTGTTGCTCCAAGTTTTTCATGATTTCTACCCACCTTGCTAAGCCCTTTCAACTAAAAAGCAAGCAAAAATTTACAGTGCAAAGTTGTCAGCAGCCGCTTCCTTCTGTCCAAAGGATATCGGTCCCAGACAGGAAAGAGGGAAGTTCAAATCCTTCCTCCATCCAAGAGGATTCAAAAGCTTTCCTCGCTCCTTCAGTCTTTCATGCTTCAGTCAGTCCAGCATACAGCACTGTCGTGGTCTCTCCTAGGACGGTGTGTCCTTGTGGTTCCACTCTTCAGCATAGCACGGAGTCAGGCTGAAGCCTGGGGCTCAATGCCTCCTCTCCCCACCAGGGCTGTCTGAGAGGGGAAACCAGGCCGTGTTCTCTCACCTTCTGGACCAGTTCCAAAGCAAGATTGTCAACCTACCCACAGGAAGTGCTCCAACCACCCCTCTGTACATCAGTAGGCCAGGGCAACACACGTGTTCTGCTGCCAGGAAAATTACCTCAGATGAAAACAGAATATATTTCATTTGACCCTCCAAAATTCTTACCAATACAAAAAGCAAAGTTAGGCAAAGATTTGTGTCAGAGCAATCCAAATAAGCATTTGAGTTTATTTGGCTCAGTGGCCATAGCGCAATAATAAAATGCATTATTCACCCTACCCTACATGCAAAGACAAATGTTTCCTGACACATGAAAGTCAGAAAGCAAATCCGCTTCAATCCAGGTCAATGGATTAGAAGACTAACTCTATAATAAGAAAAATAAGAGTTATATAACTACTCTGAAGTAATTAGAAATATGTAAAAAAAAGTTTCAGTCTTAATATGGTTAACGAGAAGAGAAACAACAAAAACCTTACATACTATTTTGAAGTACACTAGCAGTAAGAGCCTAAATAGAACTACAGGCTAGATATTAAATGAGTGCTTAGAAGTTTTTTTTATCTCTGATAATAAAATAGCAATGCTCAGTTGAAAAATCTTCATAAATCATTTGCTTAAACAGAACAAAAAAATCCTAATTTTTCAGACACACCTAATTTCAGAACAGTGCTCAAAGAAGTGGAGACAAAGAAAGCAAAAAAGAAACCAAGATGATGACACAAATTTCGACACAGTATAGTTTGCCTTCTGTGTTTTGTTTCTGTGTGGTGTTTTGTTTGTTTTAAAACTTGTTTTCTACCCAGCTCAGTGTTTTATCACACTTTGTGAGTGAAACTTCCATAATTTCCATTTCTGATGAAGGCAAATGGAATAGATGCCCAAAACCGGGCCCTGCAAATGCTGTAATTCTGCACTGGTTAAGGTAACATTTCTCTAAAGAAATAAGTAGAATTAAGCAGCTACTACAGTTTATTGCTTATAAATTACATGAGTAGACATTTTATCCTAGAATGCTTGTAAACAGAAGCCAAAAAGATATAGACTAGCTAAGCTTTTGGAATCAAATCCCCAAGCTCTGTATTACATGATAAACTCCCAGAAAAATAATATTGAAAAAATACTGTTTCACTTCCCATTTTCAAAGCATTCCGCTCAAGCTGAATACTTAAACTTCACACTCTACAAGTAAGAATTAATGATCAAAAGCCTCTTAATATCTTTGCCTCAAGTTTCTTGTCCATGAGAGCATGAAAACACGGAGTGGGTTAATGCTGAAAACCAAAGAACTCCTGTCATAGTGACTACTTAGTCTGAAGTCAGTGAGAATGCTGATTGGCAGCAGGAGAACAAGCACTTGTCTTAGTCTCTCATTTCCTTGATATCACTGGTTTTGATGTTTAAGCATCCTTGCTTCTTCTTTGCAGAAGGGAACCATTCTGACTGACTCATTTCTACTAATTAGAAAATGAAAAGTCACCCCATTGGCACTCTTATACCCCACAGCCTTTCCTACTGCACTGTTCACATGTTGGAGGTAACTACTGCAGCATAGAGTCATGGTCAAGTGAGAGCACAAGAAACTCATGCTGCTAAATCACACCCACGCACGAAGCTTGTTTAGTCTTTTCCATTTAAGGTCTGAGCATATCTTAGGATGAACATTTAGGGAACACCTGGGTGCTTCCAAACATTAAATATGATCTCTAGCAAGCTATTTAAACAGGAATGGCCAGCCTCCTTAGTCCAAGAGCCTCACAGCAATCCCTAGAGAGTTAAAGAGAAACCCCAGAGATCATTCAATAGGCAAGAGGTGAGAATAGCTCTCAGGAATCACACCTAGATATCACAATAGATATCCACTTTAGGAGCTGCCACAAGTGTCCCTTCCAGACAAATGCACATGCAAGAAGGTGTTAACAGATAGTTTGGGCAGGAATCCTCTCAAGGACCTCAGCAGCTCCACCTCTACCCCTATTGCCACCCTTCAGCCCTTCTGCTGCCCATGGCACTGGCAAGTCACACCCCATGGTGGGCTACTATGAACAACCAACCTGATGTCAGTTCCTTGCTTTTTAGAAGGCTCACAGGACATTTTACACTGACTGCTAATGCATTTTCCACAGAGGTCAGCTCCTGTGTTTTCCTCCTAACACAAGGCTATTAAGAACATTTAACACCAATCCTTTACCTACTCCTAAGCTTTTAGATGCATACCGATTTTTTCTCCCCTTCAACACTTGAGTAACTTGAACTTCTACCTTATTTTCCAACTGCAATTCCACTGGGTGGTTTCCATCTGCTCATAGTAACTACACCGTAACAGAAACGCACACCCCACAAAATCTATACTTTAAAAGTTCTTTGCTGTTTGGGCCAGTGATACGTAGCATCAGAATCAGCTTACAGAAACTGAGTTTGTGGTCTAACTTATATACTCACTAAGCCAAGAAAACCACAATCAATAAGAGATTATGTTCAACTGGAGTTTCTTGGCAAGAGCTGTACGAAAAATGTTAGAGGTACTCTCCCTTTCATTTCCTGTATCTTTCAGGAACCACTGGGCACTGCCACTTTCACAGATCTCACGTGTTCTGCTGGCAGCTCACGTGGTGGTACTTTGTGAGTATTTCTAAAAAGCTGCTCACCTTTTGTAGCGGAGTTAAGATCAGCTACAGTGCAAGTCAATTGCTGTATCCATCTTCCCTGATTCTCTTCAGCTGCAGGAGAAGTGGACCATTTCAAATTGATTAAATCCTCAACATTTTCTCTGCGCTATTTCATTCAACTCCAGTTTAGCCTCTGGTCACAGACATAACACTGAACCCTCTCCAAAAAAAAAAAAAATAGTGTCTGACAAGTCATGGATGGCCACTGGTAAATGGATACAACGGCATGAAAGAATTACTCAGCCAGTAAATGGGTTGTTAAACATAACTACTTCCATGATAAAACACCAAGACATAAGTGTAAATAAGTAAATTAACTTTAGGTACTCGCAAAAGAGAATTATTATACAGTAACTATTTGCCCACAGTGAAATGCATTATATCTAAAAAGGTAATAAAATGCAAGTCATGTAAAGATCTGCTTTTTGCTAATTATGTCCTAATATGTCTACAGAACACATCTGGCTTCCTGAAATGACTTGTAATAGCTGTGCTTCATCTTACCAGGTTTGGAGACCAGGTTTGGACTCTCTTAACAATACATCTGTAGTATTTACGTAAGAAAACTGGCAGAAAGGCTTATTTCATTAAGAGAAGGTCAAAAGTAACTTAATAGGACAGGAAATTAATACATTAACATCCTGACTAGCAAGATATAGAAATTAAAGAGATGTATAAGGCAGGAAAGAAGAATCTTCACTGAGAAACTACCTTCTTCTAGCATAGGTTAAACTTTGGTTCAAACCAAAGCCATTTCCAACGCAGACTAGAACAGCTACTTTTACACATTACCCCAGCCAACCCTGCCAAGAATCATCGCTAGCCTTCAAAGTACACCCCCTCTGAGCAGGTAACATCAAAAAGTTTCAAGGATGCTCATTCACAATTAGATTTTACTAACCTTTGAATAAAATGGTTCCCAATATTCTTTATTTGCTTCTTTTTTTAATGAACAAACAAAGCAATTCTGTCTACTAAGAGCGGCAGCAAATTCAACCCAAAGAAAGAACGCTGCTGTAAGAAATCACAGTTCAATGCAACTTGTTTTGCTACAGCAGGAAGCAAAGACCACAGGTGGATGGAAGAAAAACCTTCTGTACCACACGTGGATTAAAATGAGGATTTCAGAAACTTTTCAGTCCTGTTATTCATTCAGTCAGTTACTGCCAAAAAAAGAAAAAAGACAGAAAAACAAAAACTGGTGAAAGTTATCCTGTAGACTGCCGCAATTTCATTACTCTCAGGCTGAATGCTTTATTAAAAAAGAAAAAAACAGAAAAAACAACAAGAACCACACACCACCACTCTGGTGCACAAGATAATTCTTAGCAATCTAATTACTTCCATTTTATTACAGAAGATAAGTTAGGAGATGACTGATATGCCAAGGCAGCCACCTTAGTAACACCTGATGAATATTTATGCCACTAAGTCTGCAGCTTTAAGTGGTACCTCGTAGATGAAGATACGGCAGTCTCTGTGCCTGCTCACATGAAGCAGCAGAAATCACTCACATCCCACTTCACACCCCTCTAGCAGTACAAGAAGGCTGGCTCTTCCTAAAGATGCCTGACTGATACCTGCACATAACAGCAAGCTACAGAAGCCACTTCTGGTTGTTAAAATATTTTTTTAAATTTGTATTAATATGTATATAAATATATGCATACACCTTCTCCACTAGCTAGACTACAATGTGCTGCTTGGAGATGAACAATTTATTTAAGCAAGCGTTGCTTTCTGCATAGATATCAAACACAACTCTGTCATCTTTCTGGACAAATTTACATAAATCACAAAGGATGCAACTGAAATAGCAAATACCCCCAGAATTGAAAGAACTGTATCTCAAACACTCATGGCAAACAATTTCTGTTCTGAAAACTTCCAGATTATGGAAATCAGTTTCTTAAGAATTTTTTTTCCTCACTTACTTATTCTATGGAGCCAGCAAAAAAACTTTTCTTAGAGTTTGACCTGATTTTCCACTGCAGATAGGGAATGTTCCAAATTTGCAAATTTACAAATACAAGAAGAAATTCAGCTCTCTTTCTTTTGTGGCATTCAAGACAGGAGTAACTCCAGCACCAGTGAAGAAGTTCTGCTTTGCATTTCTCAACAGCCAGAAGTTTACCCACTGTTTCTTGGTTAAAATCGACATGTAATTTCTGAACTTCATATTCTCCTAGCAAATACCAGAAGTATCTTCTCCTCTCTTCGTAAGACCTGCTTTCATTTCCCTTCTCTTTAACCTTACCTACTGGACTACTCCCCGCCCCCACACTGCTCTTTTACATCTCATTAGCATTCTCAGCTTCATCTTCCTCTATCCTCTATTTCTTTCAATGGCTTCAGTGGGTTTTTTTGTTCGTTTGGTTGGTTTGCAGTGTTTGGACTGGTTTGTTCTTTAAGTTTTCCCACCCATAGACAATCTGTTCTCAGCACCAGGCAAGGAACTGATTACAAAGCACATATGGCAGAAACATATACAAAAAAAAATACACTGGTGGTTAAAAGTCCAGGGCAGAGCATGCTTAATTTACACAGCTTCTCCAGCAGACATCCAGCTATTTTGAAAGTAGATCAAATAACCTTGCAGATACTATCTACTGGGTCCTCCTAAGGGAATCGGTGCAGTATTCACACCTCAGCTTTTTGCAAACCCTCCCCCTAGGGGTTCAGCTGTCTGTGATCCAAGGCCTACTTTTGATACAGCAGAACCGCATAACCTTGGATGAAACTTCTAAGGAACTGCCCCAGTACTGCTGTCTGCCAGGCCAGCAAAGCCGAGTCAGATGCTAACTAGGGACGGTATGCTAATGCTTTGCCTAGTAGCTCAGTACTCCTAGTTACTGACCTCACACCTCAGTTGACAAATAACTGGTTTAAAGTTGCATATATCCTGCTTTCAGTCTCTTCATGGATTCTAAAGGGTGAATGAAGTGACTGAGAGTATTACAGCTAACTACAGTAGCCCCACGGGGCTGGTTGACAGATCTGTAAGAGTGACAAGCCCTCAAGTGAGTCTTTAGGCTGTAGACCAAATGTGCAGAGTAGCTCTTAAAATTCTACTGCTACACAGGCACAGATGAAATAAGAAAGTCTTTGATCATAACGAGTCCCTAAGAACAAGATGTTTTATCTTCACGCACAGGAACTGGAATACAGTCTCTCTTATCAGTGCATAGAACACATTTAAGAATTGTCTAAAGACCACTTCTCTAACAGAACTCTCCTTGCAGTCAATGCTATCCAATGTTGTGGTCCCATTTATTTTTCATACTCGTTAGCTTTGCAATTTGATCTTACGTGTTTTGAGTCGATGGGAAAACATTTCATCATTTTTTCAGGATACCTTGTTGTATCTCTTCCTTGGGCCCGCAGTTAAATGCAGACCACCAAGAAATAAGAGTGCAGAATGCCACCCCAAAAAGGAGGGTTTTTTTCTGTATAATCAGACAACGTTATATATCACCTATTCTTGGCCTTTATAAACATTACAGAAGTGAGACAATATTTTTCAAGCTAATGGGTAATCTCATAAATGCACTCGTTTAAACATTTTTCCACACCTGTTTTGGGGTATGCTTTGTTCTACATTAGCCATTCATTACAAATCCATGTCTACAGAAATGAGGTTTTGGTCTCATTTCTAACTAGAAACTACATTTGACATTCTAAATTGCAGTTACAACACGCACAGGACAAGCATTTATTTTGAAGCACCATACCCCAGCTCAACAGAGAGGGGCACAAGGCATCTGACATTGTGAAGAAAAGGGAACTTTCAAATCTAGTTCACCTGTTTCCCCAGTTTTCACTATTCTGTAGTCCTATGGCACAACTGTTTCTTTTGAAAGATAGTACTGTGTTTGATATGAAGAGGAAGGGCCATAATTCCTGTAATCTGCACAAGAGCCTTTATACTGAATCAGATCTGACAAAAATTCTTATTTCAAATCTGTTAGCATCACTGCTTATGTCTCAGTGAGAAGTTTAAACACAGTGAAAACTAAAGGTAGTCAAGCAGTGGTTGATCTAGCTGAATAGACAAAAGGGCCTTCCCTAAATTCAGACAAAAAGGCTAAAGATGACTTAAAATTTTCTGCTTGCCAGAAAACCATCTATGGTCAGTTTCCAGTTGGTCTGTCAGCCTCAACGTATACGTGATATTGTATTTGATACAACTGCAAATCAAGCTGTAGCATAGCAAACCTTCTGCACTTTCTTCCAGGGAACGGAAGCTGAGCTTCAGCCCAGACCATTAATACAAGCTTGAAAAAAATGAAAGATTTATGCAAGTTGATAAAGAACACTCCCAGGTACTTTCCAAGCCTGCAGTCCCTCACAGGACACTGGACCTCATTTACACCACCCTGACAGACATGCCAGTCCAATCTTCTGTTTCCCTTTCTCTCATTCTCCTTCACCTATTTGCTAGTTCCATACAAATATTTTCATAGTTGGTTTTTTGTTGTTTTTTTTTTTTTCTTCCCCCATTTCTTTGATCACTTTACAAAACCAAGCCTATCTGGCCAAATGTCTGGCAAGACCTCCACGTCATTTTGAATCTTTCCCAGTAAAACTTAATGATCCCTTAAAACTTTCGTTGTAAGTTAACAAACAAGTAAAAGCAACTGTTTCTGTTACCAACACATGATGTACCGAGGTAGCATTTGTACCAGCATTATACAAGTGATGTGCAACTCCATGAGCTGGTAAAGGCGATGGTAACAGCAGCAGGTGTTTTTTTTCATACAAATTAGCATAAGACTAAATAAGAAACAGCTGTCTACATTATTTAATACACCTTTAGCTGCAGGTTATTCATTTGTGCGCATTTCCAAGGATCTTAATGGCATTAACATCACTGCCTATCACTTACTGCCTTCACCTAAGCGTACAGACATTGTTCTACTGCAGATTTTTTTTCCCCAAGACACTGTTTATTCAGCGATTCAGCTCTGCATGTATCAAAATATCCAGTTGCTTATTGATAGAATCTTTCTAGATAGCAACTAACGTACTAACAATCTTATCATCTGATGTTACACCGAGCCACGGGGATAGGCACTGCTGTTCAGTGAAGTTTCTGGACAAAATACTCCAGGGATTTTTCCCCTCTTACAAACAGAAGAGGAAACGAGGGAGAAATTAATCCCAGGTATCACTCATGTCCAAGGCACGTCCCATAGCCAAATGATTGGCTGTTACCAGCTCTGAGAAGGGTGCCTTGCCCTCTTCAAATGTGCCGTGAGATTCTGTCTCTCTGCCTGGCAGAGAGACAACCCAACTAAAACTGAGTGATTAATTCACAGTAAGTAACGCGCTGGAAGAAACTGAAGCAGTCACTAGATAAGGAAAGCATGGACTAACTGTAGACACGTTGTACCAGAGCAATTTCACAGCTCACTATCCTTTCCACCAAGAAAACTTTTTATTTTTTACTTAGGGTGTGTCTGTTTTCTATTTGTCCAGTGTTCGCTAAAGGAATCTTACTCCACACTACTCCAAATCTCTCTAACAGCTGCTTGCAGCTTTTGCTAACCCATGAATGACACTTGTTAGCAAACTAAATGCTGCAGGTACTCCCTCGTGTCAATCTAAAGAACATATCTCTATAGAAAATCAGTGAGGAATCAAAACCACACGGTCACTGCAGCCAGGAGCGACTCCAAGTTCACCCCATTTCCAAGGCTCCTTCGGCCCCTGCACTCCCTTCATTTCAAACACTTCACCCCCAACTTCGGGCTGGGAAGGTAGGGAAGCCTGCTGGTGGAATGTCAGAGCGGAAATACAATCTAAGGGACGGACGGCAGCCAGACAAGCTCCTAAGACACATTCCAAGCCTTCAGAGCCAGCTGCTGCCGCGGCTCTACACCACCGGGCTCCTCAGCACGGTTCCCCTAGACGCGCCTTTAGAAGGGACCACCGCTATTCCTCTACCCGACGGCGCTCCCCTCGCTACCACGAGCCCGGCACAGCCCCGTGACGACAGCAGGGAAACCGCGGGCAGTGACGCGGCCGTCCCCCGGCCGCAGCCCCCCGCCTTCCGCCGCTCCTTGGGCGCCCCCCGCAGGCGGCACCGCGCTCCCGCGGTTACGGCCGGCAGTGTGCCGGGCGGCGAGGTGTGCGCGCCGCTATCCCCGCAGAGCGGTCCCGCCCGTGGTGACAGAGGCGGGAGCCCCAGGCGCAGGCGACGGAACGCCCGACGGGTTCACCTGGGAGCACCTCCGTGCAGTCGCGTTCTGCCCCGGCTTGGCTGTGGCTGCGGGCACAGCACTCAGCCCGCCCGCAGCTGCCGTGCAGCGCCCGCCGTACCCACCCGGCGCTTGGGCGGCTGCTAGTTCGTACGCGCGCCCTTAGCTCCCGTTATCTCCGTGCAGCTTCTTCTAGGGCACAAATGACTTCAGACTTCCCTTCTCTGCGACTCAGCGCTGCCTAAGGACACCGGCAGCGCCGTGGAGTGAAACGTTCTTAAACCACAGCTAGAAGGCAACTTCACAGCCGTGTAACAACCGCACCAAAGGACAGCGCGGCTCCGAGGGCAGAGCACACCGGGGCCCCTCACAGCCTTGCTGCACAGAGTTCTTCCTGCCAGGCACCTTGTAAAAAAAAAAAAGTTTAACTGCTCAGCCACTCTTTACGATCACACGTTGTGATTTTCGAGTGCACTGGCAAACTTTGCAAATGCTACCAAAACCCAGAGTTACCATTTGCACAGCCGTCTCATCACAGCTCTTCGTAGCCAAGTGTTCTTCCTCAACTTCAAACTTTCTGCCAGACAACTTACTGATGAAGCAGACAGCAGCGGGTGACGCTAGATTTCAGCCTGGATATCGGTGCGAGGTGTTGCTGACTAATGGTTGCATCGGGAGCCGCGATGCTGACCACTGGCTGCCTCGCATTCCAGTTCCAACCCTAACAATCCATTCACAGAGCGCTGCTTCCGCACACCCAGTCTGCTAGGTGATTTTAAAAGCTAGCAATAGCAAACCTAGGAAAGTGGGAAATACATGAGACCACAACAAACTGCTACCAAATGGCAAGCACATCAA
Organism: Numida meleagris; assembly: GCF_002078875.1. Taxonomy (NCBI): domain Eukaryota; kingdom Metazoa; phylum Chordata; class Aves; order Galliformes; family Numididae; genus Numida; species Numida meleagris. The sequence continues at coordinate 42,157,435 of NC_034410.1, forward strand.
AAGACAGAGAAAGCCATACAGCTGAAAAACACCTTTTGAACTCTGACCGCTGCCAGCCAACCACTGCGCGAAAGAACTAGAAATATCTTTACCTTACAGCACAATCCAAACTATCTATAATGAGGCAGGCAGACAGCGCAGGTGGGTTCCCACCCTACAGCTTGTACCGCCTTGCTTCACCTTGCTCTTCAGGCACCCCAGATGACACAAGGCACACAGTCCCCCTGCATCCGTGATCCTGTCCTGCCCCATCCCCGGGAAGCATCCGATGCACAGCACCACACCACCAGCTGTTCTGCTACTGGGAGCTCCAAACTTTGCCATGCTGATAAGAATACAGCCGGTCCCACTGACTTTCTGCTCAAGGTACAAACATCAAGTGCTTATCAGAAGAATTAGCTCACCATAACTCACTTCCCTGCAGTATTCTGAACCAAGGTACATTTAAGCACCCTATTCTAGACAAACCTCTCCCCAAAGATGAGGAGATGGACAGCTCAGCTAACAAACTGTTGGTGCTCTTCACATGCGTATTGAGAATCTCTTTGCTTTCTTTTTCGCAGGCTTCCCGAGTACTTTAAACTTCGGTGACATTTTTCCCAGCTCAGAGAAGACCTGAAGCGTAAGCTTATGGGAGAACTCAGACACGAGCTTAAGGACATCACGTATCTAAGCCTCTGCTGTGACCACAAGGCTCGCAATCCCACACATCTACCTACAGACACTGAATTTATACGCGTGCATTGGAACCGGAGTTCTCTCTGAGGGAACACCGCCCGAGCATCACAGCTAACAGTGACACTGCCATGCCCTCCTTCACAAACACTGCTTCTTGTGTCCAGCTGCCCCAAACACAGCTCCGGACAGACTTTAAGGCTGCAGGAAACTTCCCAGCGAGGTGCACCCGAGCTCCACAGAACACAGCGTAGTGCCTTCCCCTCGCCCCAAAGACCGGAGTGTTCCACACCTGAAATCCCAAGGACCCCAGAACGAACCTGAGAAATGCTATCCCGAAAAAGCTTCCTCGTCTGAAAGCAGTTACAGCACACACGCACACACACCCCCAAAAAAAAAAAAAAAAAAAAAAAAAAAAAAAAAAAAAGCAGGCTTTTTCTGTTCTAACAGACTTTTAAGTAAAGTTCCCACTTTATTTTACTTCCCTCCGTGCTCTAACAAACGCATTTTTACAGCAACCCGTGTGCTCGCTCGCAGCAACGCACCAAGTCCCGCACGCAACCGACGGAGCCTCCACCTGCGTCCTGCCGCGTATTATAGGAACACGGCACCAACGGAGCAGCGGTAACCGAGCAGCTCACGTGTGCAGGAACCGGCCGCCAGAGAGCCCTTCCCGCCACGCCAGCTGCCCTCAGGGCGCAGCCCCTACCTGCCCGCGCCGGCTCCCTCTCAGCGGCTGGCGGGAAGGCACGAGCGCTGTCCCTCCGGCGGGGCGAGCCCCATGTGAAGAAGAGCGAGGGAGCCCGGCGGCTCCACCGCTGAGGGGAGGGGACGGAGGGAGGAGAGGAAGGAGGGGAAGAAAGGAGGGAGGGAGGGAGGGAGGAGGCGGGCGGGCGCGCCGGGCGCTCCCCCAGCTCGGAGCCGCCCCGACCCCGATGCCGGAGCCCGCGGCAGCGCCCTCTGGAGGAGGCAGCTCCGAGCGGAGCCGGCCCCGGGCCAGCCTCGCCCGCCCGCCCCCAGCAGCCGACAGAGCCCGCGGGCTGGAGAGCGATACGTACCCCAAGCGCCTGCAGGCTTGGGGAACAGCGGCTCCGTCGGCTGCTGAGTGGCCGCTGCGCTCCGTGAGGTGCCTCCGTGGATGTCCCGGCAGGGAGAGGACACCCAAGCAAAGCACAGCCCCAGCGAAGCAGAGAGCTGCTCCCACAGTTAAAAACAGCGCAAGGACTTGGGACGTCGGGATTCACTGCCTGACTTTGCCCACCCGTGGCGGCCACTCTACTCTGCTGAGCGGCTGTGGTGATGCCCAAGTGTGCTCACGCAAAAAGTCTGGCTGGTTTCCCAGGAATCCTCAGATTACGCAAAGAATTGGGCCTGCACTTGTCAGTTAGACACGTGCCTCGGTGTTTGTGGGATGCGGCATGTTTGTGCCGCGGCTCCCCAGCTGCATAATCTAATTTCTCCGCCCTATCTCACAAGGATTTGATGAAGATAAATTCAGAAGCCTCTCTCAGACACACAGATGTGACAGTGACAGAGCTCCTGTAGCATGTGCCCTGAGAAAGATGCTGCCGCTGCATCCTGTCCTCCAACGAACAGACACAACGATACACACAGAGCACTTCAGAAAGGAAGATTTCTCTGGTGATGCAGACTTTGAAGGAAAGGAGCACAAAACAAAGACAAATCATTCTTAGGCTGTGAAGTTAACGCCAGGAGTTTGCTGAGCTGGCATACCCTGGGGTGCAGCTTCTGAGAGCTGAGAGGTGTGAAACGGAGAGCAGGCAATTGAACACGTTTGCTAGCTAAGAGCAGGAACATCGCAATCCTTCTGCATTAAAAATAACAACAACTTGCAGTGGAGCTGGAACCTTCTGCCAGAAACCCTGCCTCTCTGATTAGAGATTTTAATGTCGTACCGCCAGCATCAAAAGTACACGTTAGGAGTATGCATTGTAATCCTGGTTGTTGTTGTTTTTTCAGTGCAGATGAAGTGCAAATTAAAAGCAGCGTTTTGCTGAGCGCATTATGCAAAAAAAATATTGCTGATCAGTAATTTGTTCACAGCATTAAAATCAAAGATCAGTCATTGTATCTGCGCATCCACAGAAATAAACTTCACTTTTATAGAACAGTGGGATTTATGTAGAACTCATCTAAGCATAACTTACTGTCATAATTAATAAGATTTCCTCTGTCTTTTCCACTCACCTCTTCATTACTATTTTTGTAAAATTAAAGCTGTGCTGTTTTTTCTTTATTTAGAATACCTAGCGTACATTGCCTCCTAACCTCAGAACTGACTGAGCTCTCCAGAAAGCTAAGGTTTTCCACAGCTTTACTTGGATGTTACAAATCCTTTAGTGTAACAGCAGCAAAACCACATAGCCCTGCACTGGCACTGCTGGGAGGACCAAGCTGAAAGAGAAGGAAAGTACCAAAAACCTATTGGTGAAGACCCTAAAGGAAACGCCTGCAGATCTCCAGAGCAGATTTGTGCCATCTCAGAGGAGCTGCCTGGTGCCCAGGCTCCCTGTGCTGTGTCAGGCTGGGGGCTGTGACAGCATGCTGCAGCTGCTCCCTGGGAGCAGGAGAGCAACAGCAGGTCAGAGGTTCCAGCTCAGCACTCTAGAAAACAGAAGCCCAGCAAGTCCTGCAGGAATGGTTTTAGCAAGATTTTCACAAAATGTATTTGTGGCCCAGGTGTAGACAGGAGCTCACCACTTGGGTAACTGTGAGGAGGGAGCAGGGTCCAACCCCGCTCTGTGCTTAGCTGAGTCAGGATGAACACTGACATTTCTGTTCCCTATCTTCTGCTCCAGCACTCAAATCATGCATCTCCATGGCATGGAAATGATAAGGGCCTCGGATATCACCCTGTAGTTATGTGCCCACACAGCTACGTGCTCTGTTCCCTCTGCTCACTGTCATTACCTAATAGTGCACTGGTATTACGGGAGCACCCTTACCAGGACAGAGAGCTGCTATAAATCAGGACAGCCCTGCTACAAGTACCTGCTTCCTCCTCTGGGTGGCATCCGAATATCTTCAGTGGACCAAAGCAGGTTCAGGATGATATTCCTGCTTGCCAACAGCGATCAGCAGTGCAGTGCAAGTGCTGCTCTTGCTAAGCTCACATAAACCAGTCAACGTTTAAATAAAACACAAGATTTATAGCAGTTGGAATCAGCATCACTCCATCAGCCTTCTTAATTATGACAAAGGAAGATCTATCACGTCTTGTGCCCTTGCCCCATACACGTTGCAGTTGTCACAGAAGTGGGATGCGAATACACAATTAAACCTCCCAGCTCTACAGCTTCAGCAAAATCAAAACTTTATCATCAGGAGTAGTTTCCTACCTTTTTATCAGGTACCTTTACCTTTGTCTCAGTGAGACAGCCACAAGCTGATAAATAGGAGTGAATCATCACAGTCACAGCACACAGAAGTGTAAACGCAAGCCAGGGTGACAGAGGCCACAGATGCAAAAAGCTTTCTGAAGGCCTCCACTTGTAACCAGAGCAGGGCTGTTCCCTGTTTTCACACTGTCATGACTGTCACACTTGTTTCTGGTAGCTGTATGGATTGGCAAAGACCTCATCAAGCTGAGACAAGTCAGTGCAAAACCACACAAGCACTGGTGTCTAAAGCTGAGCAGATGATTGCCTTACTTACCTGCAGAGTGTTACACAGTCACCACTTCTTAAGAGTATGAAATATGAGAATACAAAACTCATTCTTTTGCTTATTTTAAAATACTTACTTGAGAATTTGAGAACACCTTATACTGTTCAGTTTCTCATATTAGTTAGTGTAGCCTGAGCCCATAACCACAGCACAGCTGGATCAACTTAGCCCAGCAACCAGCGCTTGTAAATAGGGGAAAACAAATCTTCAAAAGCACACTGGGAAAAGACCTTCTTTTTTCTTCTTCTTTTCTTTCTCTCCCGCTTTAAAAGTTTTTTATCTAAGTTGCTGTCAATTGCCTTTGCAAACTTTCACCTAACATTCTTCTACCAGACTTGTACCAGATTCTGCTTAGAAACTTCACTTTCCTTTCACTGTTTCTATCAAAAATCTTGCTTTGGTTGCATTGGAGACCACATGCTTTATCTCCACAAGCACTAGCAAAGGGAATCCTTTTGTTTTAAAGCTTAGTTATGTGGTAAAAGGCTGTGGTTCAAATAGTGCTAATCACCTACTTCCCAAAATTCAGGTTCCTTTAAGGTGTTTCCAGGGCTAGAAGCTGGGTATACTGTCCTAAAGCTCAGCTCTAATCTAAGCACACACAGGTACTACTCCAGTTCTGCATTTCCTCCTGTGAATTCACTTTTAATGAAATCTCTATTCCACAAAAGCAAGATTTGTTCTCCTGAGATTTATGGTTATGACTCTGTGTGTACAATAGTCATCCTGAGTAGGTGGCACAGAGATGGTTTTTCCTGTTAGCAACAGTGCTATTCTTAGTTTTGTATGTCGTTCTTAACATATGTCATATATAAGCACAATAGATATACACTGGCAGCTTTGATAGTATTCAAAGAGGAGCTGATCCCCCAGGCCAGGAAACTATTTTAAAGCTCTGATGATTTTGGCAGCAGAATTTTAACCAACAGCTCCCAAGAACCTCTATCAGTAGACCGTTGCCTTTACAGGCCTTGGAATTACCAAACATATTTTAGAAAATTAAAATGAGAATTATTTAAAAGCAAAGCAAAACAAAACAAACCTGAGATTACCCAAATTATCTGGGCAATCTTATGATGCATGACAATATCTGAAGCCTTACAGTGGATAACCTTGAAATTCCTTGTTACTCATCTTCTGCACAAATATTTCACTGACTTCTGAAAGCTGAGCTTCCCTTTAAGGTAAAGACAGCAAATGTACCCTCAATTCCCACAGCCCGCCCACGCATCGTTAAAGGACACATCTAAAGTTTTATTTCCACTGTCAAAGAAAACCTGTGTTTTTACTGCAAGATAGTTCAAAGTCACCACATTACATTTTTATTCATCACTCCTAACAGTCAGGGAACACTGCCAATTTTACCTTCATTAGAGCAGGCCAATTCATTTGCAAGTAGCAATGCAGGGCTTAACACTCCCAAATCCCCAATATCAAAATTGTATCACACTTGTCTCCACCAAAACTGGTTGAAGATTTTACAACTGTATAATTTTTCATTAGAAAAAATTCCAAAACAAAACTATATCTGTGACATCAAATAACCAATGAGGGAAAGAATTTTATGATTTGGAAACACTCATGCCAAAGTGAGCGTTTCAGGTTTTCATCTTGCTCCATTTCATTTCAAATTTTACTGCCTATTGTATTATTGTCATCACATGTAGTATAAAAATGCAAAAAGCAAAGGAAAGCCTTTTGATATTTTTGTAAATAAAAGTGTTTGCAATTGGCTTCTCTAAACATCTTTTCTTTCCAATATTTTACTCCCCTTGTTGGTGAAAACAAGGCTGGAACTTCCCATGGAAACTCTGGTCTCTGCTAATTTTGTTTGCTGAAGTATTCTTTACATGTATTAAAAATCCTGTGGGGGAGAAGTCCTCTCTGTTGTACAGCAAAAACCATTTTCTTCTGGATTCTCTTGGCCAATTCCATAATGAACCCCGCAGCAAAGGTGCCCTGTGCATGACATGCTGTCTTTTATCATTCATCAGCAGCAATACAAAGCAGACAAAAATACTTAAATCCTCTTGCTTTTTTAGAAAGTGGTTTAATGACAAAATGTTTTCCTACGAACAAGTGTTTTCATATGCACAGAGTTTGCCAGAGTTCAAGAAATGTTTGGACAACGCTCTCAGACATAGGGTCTGATTTTTGGGTGAGTCCTGAGTGGAGCTAGGAGTTGGACTGGATGATCCTTGTGGGTCTCTACCAACTTGGGATATTCTATTATTCTATCTTGACTTCAATCCCTAATCACTCCAGGTATCCCTTAGCACAGCGGTACAAAACACCCATAAAGACACTGTTGCTGTCTGCTGAGTGGGGGTATGCAGTAATGTGATGAAGGAGAAGGTACACAGTGGCCCGAAGGAAGGCACTCTGATGTCTAGCAAGGCTTCTTTGGCCCTGCTAAGCAATATCACCTGGTACTGCCACGTGGCACTCTCTTGTGCCATGGCATTGGTTGACTGTAAGGAGTCTGAGTAGTGCCCAGCAGCTCCCAGGAGACAGGAGTCATCCTAAGCAAGAGACAAGCAATAACTGCCACAGAAATTGATGCCACATACTTGGCAAGACTGTATTAACTTCAATATCACCTGCTGAGCTATCTGACATCCCTGGGAAGTGTGACAAGTGAAAGAAATAAGGGTAAAGAAAGATACCTCCCACCCTTGTTACTCTGAGAAAAATAACCTGCCTCTGAAGA